>NC_037669.1:151262255-151520559 GCF_003255815.1 Theropithecus gelada
ATTTTTTAGTAGAGACGGGGTTTCACCGTGTTAGCCAGGATGGTCTCGATCTCCTGACCTCGTGATCCGCCCGTCTCGGCCTCCCAAAGTGCTGGGATTACAGGCTTGAGCCACCGTGCCCGGCCGACAACATGATCTTATATACAGAAAAACCTAAAGACACCACTAAGAAACTCTTGGAACTGATAAACAAATACAGTAAAGTTGTAGGATACAAATCAGCATACAAAAATCAGTAGCATTTCTACACACCAATAATGAATTAGCTGAGGAGAAAATCAAGAAAGCAATCTCATTTGTAATAGCCACAAAAATAAAATACCTAGGAATAAATTTTACCAAGGAAGTGAAAGAACACTACCATAAAAACTATAAAACACTGATGAAAAAATTGAAGAAGTCACACAAAAAAGAAACTATATCCCATATTCATGAATTGGAAGAATTAATAATGTTAAAAAGACTGTGCTACCCAAAGCATTCTACAGATTCAATGTAATCCCTATCAAAATACCAATGGCATTTGTCAAAGAAATAGAAAAAAATAATTCTAAAATTTGTACAGAACTACAAAAGACCTTGAATAGTCAAAGAAATCCTGAGCAAAAAGACAAAGCTGGAGGCCCACACTACCTGACATCAAAAAATACTATAAAACTATAGTAACTAAAATGGGATGGTACTAGAAATAAAACCAGACACGCAAAATGATGAAACAGAATAGACAACCCAGAAATATATTCATGTATTTACAGCCAACTGCTTTTCAACAAAGGAATTGAGAAAATACAGTGGGAAAATGACACACTCTTCAATGAATGGTGCTGGACTGGATACCCACATGCGGAAGAATGAAACTGGACTCTTATCTCTAACTATATACAAACATCCACTCATTAGGATTGAAGACAAATGTAAGACCTGAAGCTATAAATCTACTAGAAGAAAACACAGGGGAAATGCTTCAGGATTTTATGATCTAAGGATTTTATGGATAACACTTCAGAAGCACAGGCAACAAAAACAAACACAGACAAATGAGATTATGGTAAATTTTATTAAAGTTTCTGACCGGCCACAGTGACTCAAGCTTGCAATCCCAGCACTTTGGGAGGCTGAGGCAGGTGGATCACCTGAGGTCAGGAGTTCAAGACAAGCCTGATCAACATGGTGAAACCTCATCTCTACTAAAAAAAAAAAAAAAATAGCCTCTACGCCTATAATCCCAGCTACTCGGGAGGCTGAGGTAGGAGAATTGCTTGAACCTGGGAGGTGGAGGTTGCAGTGAGCCGAGATCATGGCAATGCACTCCAGCCTGGGTGACAGAGCAAGACTCCATCTCCAAAAAAAAAAAAAAAAGTTTCTGCGCTGCAAAGGAAACAATCAACAGAGTAAAGAGGCAATCTGCAGAATGGGGGAAAATATTTACAAACTATTCATTGAACAAAGGATTGATATTCAGGATATACAGAGAACTCAACTCAATAGCAAAAAACAAATAATCTCATTTAAAAATGGCAAATGATCTGAATAGACATCAGATTATTTCTCAAAAGAAGACATACAAATGGCCAAAATGTATATGAAAAAATGGTCGACATCACTAATCATCGCGGAAACACACATAAAACCCACAATGAGGTATCATCTTACCCCTGTTAGAATGGCTATTATCAAAAAGACAAAAAATAACAAATGCTGGTGAGGGTATGGAGAAAAGGGAACTATCCACTACAGGTTGAAATATAAATTGTTACAGCCATTGTGAAAAACAGTATGGAGGTTCCTCACAAAACTAAAAATAGAGCTACTATATGATCCCACAATCCTGCTACTGGGTATTTAACCAAAGGAAAGGAAATCAGCATATCAAAGAGATATCTGTAACCCCATGGTTATTGCAGCACTATTCACAATAGTTACAATATGGAATCAACCTAGGTGTCCAGTAACAAATGAACAGAAAAAGAAAACGTGGTATATATATACAATGGAATACTATTCATCCATAAAAAAGAATGAAATCCTGTAATTCATGGCAAACATGGATGAGCCTGGAAAACATGTTAAGTGAAATAAGTCAGGCACAGAAAGGCAGAGATCTCATGTTCTCACTCATATGTGGGAACTAAAACAGTTATACTCATAGAAGTAACGTGTAGAATACTGGTTACTAGAGGCTGGGAAGGGTAGCAGTGTGGGTGGATAGGAAGAGGTTGCCTAATGGATCAAAAGTGCAGTTACATAGGAGGAATACGTTATAGTGTTCTACAGTGCTGTAGGGGATTACAGTGAACAATAATTTATTGCATATTTTTGAACAGCTTGAAGAGAGGATTTTTAGTGTTCCTAACACAATGATAAATGCTTGAGGTGCTGGATATGCTAATTACCCTGAATCGATCATTACATATTGCATGCATGTACCAAAATATTACTCTGTACTCCATAAACATGTACAATTATTATGTGTCAAATAATAAATAAATAAAAATGGAAGAAATAAAGGATGTATGGAAATTAAGTGCAATACACTAGAAGCTTTTTGTGGGTTTGAATGTTTTTCACAAAATAAAAAGTCTAACTTAAAAAAACCTTACAATAATGCTGGATATTTCAAGCAACCACAATCCCTTATCTAAAATTCTGAAGGTCAAAAACTCTGAAAACTGAGTTTTTAAAATAACTTATTTGGCAACAAAGCCCTACCTGAACTGCCATAAGGCTGTTTATGGCCTCAATTTACCCCCTTGCTATGACTACGCATTGCTGCAGAAGTATCAATATCCCATCATTCAGTCGATGCAGTCAGTTTCACTGACAGTGGTTCATGTGTCCGGCTCTGGGCCTGGTACCAGGGAGGCAAAACAGGGAGGCAGGGCCCTACTCTTCAAGAGCCCAGAGTGGAAGGGAGCGAATGCCCAAGCTATCATGAGATCAGCAGAACCCAGCACAGGCCTGAGGGTGGGGGAAGATGAGGAACAGGGGCAGAGAAGGCTTTCTGGGAGATGGGATGCTTGTTCATCAGATGAGCGGAGAAGGTGAGGACACTTTAGGTGGAGTGTAGCATGGGAAAATGCTTGCAGGCTTAACAGCCTTGCCTATTTGGGAAACTTAAGTCAATTGTCTGATGGGAACGACAGGGGAGGAAGGAAGAGAAAACACGGCCACGTCATGAAACTGAGTCTCTGAGCATGGGGTTACCTGCTTTTTTGATCCTGAAGTTCCTGGAGAGCTACTGGGGAGGTTTTGTTATTACACAATATTTAATACAGAAAACACACACACACACACACACACACACACACACACACAGAGATATGAGGTAGGCAGCTTCTAAAAGAGCTCTCAGTAATTTCTGCCTCCTGGAATACACTTGGGTAATTCCGCCCCCTTGAGTGTGGGCTGGACCTAGTAACTTGCTTGTAATGAATAGAATATGGCAAAAGCAATAGGTTTTCATCCTGAGATGAGGTTATAAAAGCCTCTGGCTTCTTTCTGGCCTGCCTCTTGCCCCATCGCTCACCCACTCTAATAAAGCCAGTGCCATGGCACGAAACTGAGGGTGGGCTTTGGCCAAAAGCTATCAAGGATCTGAGAGCCTCAGTCCAACAGCTCACGAGGAACAATCACGTGAGTGAGCCTGGAAGTGGTTTCTTTCCGGTAGAGTCTTTCTTGAGTTGCCTGCAGCCCCAGGTGACACCTTGCAACCTATAAGAGTCCCTTTCGGAGGTGGAAAACCCAGATTTGTAATTCATAGAAACTATGAGATGATAAATACCTGTTACTTTAAGTTATTGAGTATCAGGGTAATTTGTTATGCAGTGATAGATAAGAAAAATATTTTCTTCTGACAAAGGTAACTATCATGTAGAATTTTGTGTTTATCATTCCCTTGGTTTTATCATTTTGACATGGATGTATGTTTGCCTAAACAAATTTTGTTGAGTTTTGCCAGATTTTGTACTTTACATCAACAGAATCATGTCATTGGTATGCTTCTGTGACTTGTTTTTCTTATTCAAAATTAAGTTCCTGAGATTGAGCCACATTGATGATGTAGTTCATTTTCACTTATGTGATGTATTTCCTCATACTCCTGTGCATGGACTCTCAGAAGGCTTTCAGAGTTTTGCTGTTTCAGCCAGGCTGCTATGAACATGCTGTGTGACTCCTAGAACACGGGAGTCAGGATTTATCTGGACAATTATAGGCCTGGGGTGAAAGTGCCAGTTTATACCTTGTAAGTATTTTCAACTTTATAATATAGTGAAGATTTTTTCCCAAAACGCTGATACCACTTAACACTTCCAACTAGAGTACATAAACATTTCTTTGTTCCACATCCATTTGATATTGTCTGAATTATTACCTTTTGCCTCTTTAATAGTTGCAACATGACATTTCATTACGATTTTAATTTGCATTTTCCTAACTATCATACTATTAACATGACCATTTTTAAACATGTTTATGGCGTATCAGGTTTTATTCTCCTGTGAAATACTTATGACTTTTGGCCAGGTTTTTACTGGACTGTCTTTCACTTATCGATTCATAGATATTCTTTATATATTCTATTTCTATCTCTCATCAGTCATCCGTGTGGAAAATATATTTTTCCGTTTTTTGAATTATCTTTTCATTCTTTTTGGAGTACTTTGAGATAAAAAGTTTTGAAGTTTAACATAGGCCCATTTATCAATCATTTTTAATATCTTTTTAAAGCACTTTTAATATTTTGCTTAAGAAAGCCCTTTCTCTCACTCGTTTACAGACTTTCTCCTATATTTTCTTCTTCCAGTTGTAAAAGTTTAGCTTCTCACGTTTAAGGCTAATCCATCTGAAATCGCTTCTTTTAGAATAGTATGAGGTATCCACCAATTGGATATGAATATTTAATTATATATTTTTTCATATGGATAACTTTGAAACAGCACTATTTTGTTGGATGGTCAAGCCATCTCTCACTGATTTGCAATGTTGTCTCTGACACAGTCACGTTTCTTCATAGGTGTGTCTGTTTCTGGGCTCTGTCTTCTGCTGCATTATTCTAGTTGTATATCCCTGTACCAAAACCATACTGTCTTAATTACTCTAACTTATAATAATAATGTTACTATATCCTATTCTTCTTCTTTGGAAGCATCTAGGCTATGCTAGTCCTTTGTTCTGCCATGTACATTTTGGAATTATTTTAACAAATTCTAAGAAAAAGTTATTGAGCTTCAATTTTGTAGAACTAATAGGTCTATTAGACACAATTGGCATCATTCTAATACCAAGTTTTTCTAACCATAACAATTCCTATCCAATTATTTGGGACTTCTTCAAAAGCTTTCCAAAAGAGTTATTTTTTTCACATTTTCTTCCTATATTTTCTGAGCTTTATGTTCAGCTATATGATTTTTCGTGGTTGCATAAAAAAGGCATTATTTAAAATTTGTATTTTGTTTCTTGCCTACAGTGTTTTCTATATATCCAGCAACATTGTTAAACATATATTAATTCTAATAATTTACCTATGGATTCTTTTCAGTTTTCCATACTGATGATCATAATAGCTTCATTTCTTCCTTTTTAATTGTTTCTGGCTAGGACCCTAATTATGATATTGAATAAAAGTGATAAAAACAGGCATTCTTGATTTGTTCTTGATTTTGAAGAAACTACTGTAACACATCACTTTAAGTATGATGTTTACTATAGGTTTATTGAAGATATTTTCTATCAGGTTAAATAATTCTCCTTCTATTTCTAGTTTGCAAAGAGTTTTATCTCAAGTGAATATAACATTTCACTAAATGCTTTTTCACACCTGTGAAGATCATGTGGTTTTTCTTCACTAATCTGCTGATGTGAAAAATTTACACTGATAAATTTTTAAATGTTAACTAACCTTGTATTGCTGGGATTAACCCAATTTCATTATAAATTTATTATATTTTTAAAAAGGCCATCAATAAATTCCATTTGTTTTGAGCCTGTCAAGTTCATGAATGAGATTGGTCTGCAATTTTTCATACTGCCCTCTTGTTGCCTGCTTTTGCAATCAAGATATAATAATCAAAAAAATGAATTAGAGAGCGTACTATTATTTTCTGTTTTCTGGAAAAATATATGTACATTTGCAATGATCTGTTCCATAAGTGGTTGATGAGACTTGATGGTTAAAATCTAGGATTTCTGGGTGTGCTATGAGAAAATTTTAAACCACAGATTAAATTTCTCTTCACAAGACAGTGTTAATTAATTTGATAAGTGATTCTCATGAACTTGTTAATTTCATCTAAATTTTAAAAATGCTTAGTATAATATTTTGATAATCAACACAGTTAAGATGAGTTGCATATTTTTGAAACAGAAATAAAAATTCTAGTGGCTTAAGCTGGTTTCATTTTTGTTGTATAATGGTAAGATCAAAGGTTGGTTGCCTAGAGTGGTATGGTTGCTTCACATTGCTATCTGGGATGATTTCTTTGTCTTGCTGCTTAGTCACGTCCTGTGTGCTTGTGATTACCTTGTCACAAGTTGCTTGGCCTCAAGCATGATGACAGCATTCCAGGCAAGAGGGAGTAAAAAGGTAAAGGGAGTGAGATATGGTCCAAGTAGAGATAGACAACTTGTGCAAGGTTTCTATTCCATAGCTGAAACTGCAAAGGCAAATGCACTAAGTGGTAAAACATATCAAGCATTTGAAAAACCAGGGGAAACTAGTATCTAGAGGTATTGGCATTGGGTGGCTATTGTTAAGCTCTATCACAGCTCTAGAAAGAATTAACAAATGGCTGAGTGATTAGCAGGTCATTAAAAGCCGAGTGTGAAAGCCAGGGGGGCTTCCTTAGCAGCACACAAAGAAGGGCTCATCTCTGCAGTAGGAGAGCAAGGAGACTAAGGACCAGGCCTAGGATCTAATCATCAGAGCAGTCCAGCTCCAAAGATTGAATTCCCAACCAACATAGGTCTACTATGCCCAGGACAGAACTGTGATTGGGAAATAATGAGGCACATGTGACAGAGTCATCTGGGTTGATGCTTCTGAAAATCTTAAATGCCTACTCTAGTGCTGGCAAGTGGCACAATAACAAAGTCACGACAGTGGCAGAGATAAAGGCCCTGCCTGGGCCCAGCAGAAAGAGATGAAGGCCCTGCCTGGGCCCAGCAGAAAGAGATGAAGGCTCTGCCTGGGCCCAGCAGAATGGGCTTCCACCCGTAGAGGCTGATCAAGCTATTGCTGCCACCAAGTGGCCAGCCTTCCGGCAACAGAGACCAGTGCTAAACCCCAGACATGACACCATTCCTTGAGGGGTCCCGGCAGCTAGGAAGTGGGAAGTTGACTCTATCTGGCCTTTTGCATTAGGGAAGGGCCAGATATTTGTCTGGACAGAACTGGACATATATTTTACATATGGGTTCACCTTTCCTGACAGCACCTTCATCTGAGAACTTACAGAAAATATGACCCATTGGCACATCACATAGGACCAGGGGGCCCACTTTCCAGAGAAGGTGGTGTAGGAGCAGGCCTGTGATCACAAGATCTACTGGTTATATCATACTTACCACCCAAAAGCTTCGGACCTCATAACCTTGCAATGGCCTGTTGAAGGCACAGCTGAAGTTCCAGTTCACAGGTGACACTGAATAAAAAAGATGGGACACTATCCTCCAGGATGTTGTATACAAACCAAAAACTATTAGGTGGATCTGCATTCCCAAAAGGAGGAATGCATGGGTCCAAAGGGGTGATTCCCACTTATCACCTCTAGCTGGTGAGTTTCATCTTCTTGCCACTCCGGGCTCTGCAAACTTAGAAGTCTGGGTCCCCAAAGAGAGGAACACTTATCCCACTTGAATCATAAGCTGCATCTGCCACCTAGGCATGTCAAGTTCTTCATGGCCAGCAGGCAAGAATAGGGGTCTTCATTTTATCAAAAAGAATTGACCCGCATCATTAGGAGAAACTTAGGGTTTTCTGCTGCACAATGAGGGCAGGGAGGAATAAAGGTGAACCAGAAGATCCACTTGGATCCCTCCTGGTATTCACTTTCTCAATTTTGATGGTAGCTAGGCAAGTGCAGCAGACTTGCCCTGAGAAGGGTATGGTGACCAGACATTGAGACACTGCAGAGATAAGCGTCTGCATCACGTCATCATATGAACCACTAAGACCAGCATAAGCACAACCTGAGAGTGGGGGAAATCTAAAATAACCTGGGGAAGAGGGAAGCAATGAGTATAGTTGTAGCTTCAAGATCAGCTGCAGTTTTCCTCTTAAGTTTCCTTCAGGAAGAGCTTTCCACTGGAATACCAGTTGATAGTGTTGTTCAGATCTTCCAAAATACACTGGAGAGGTGGATCTGGACTACAGTGGACAGGGAAAGGCATCAGATAGATCACCGTTTCAAGAAATCTGTTCTTTTCCTCTAAGTTGTTGCATGTATTGGCATAAAGATCTTCATGTTTGCTTATTATCTTATTATTTCAGTATTTGTAGCATTGGTAGTATTTGTCTCTATTTTATTTTTGATATTGTTAACTTGTGTCTTAGTCTTTTTTTTTTTTTTTAGACAGGGTCTCAGTCTGTCTGAAATGCAGTGGTACAATGTCAGCTCACTGCAGCCTCAACTTTCTTGGACTCAAGTGATCCCTCTACCTCAGCTTCCCAAGTAGCTGGGACTACAGGCACATGCCACCATGCCCAGCTAGCTTTTAAATTTTTTGTAGAAATGAGGTTTCACTATATGCTTAGGATGGTCTCAAACTCCTGGGCTCAAGTGATCCTCCCGCCTTGGCCCCCAAAGTGTTGGCATTACAGTTGTGAGCCGCCATGCCCAGCCTGTCTTACTCTTTTTATCAGTCTAGCTAGGGTTGTATCAACTTTATTAATCTTTCAAAAAATCAGCTTTTAGTGTCATGAATGTTTTATACTTTTCATTTTATTGATTTCTTTATTATTACCTTTATTATTTCCTTTTTTGTACTTAGGGATAAATTAGCTCTTCTTTTTCTAGTGTTTTAAGGTGGGAGCTTAGATCTTTGATTTTATACTTTTCTATTTTAACCATTAAAATCATTTATTTCCCTTTAAGCACAACATTAAATACATCCCACACATTTTGATATGATGTTTTCGTGATCATTCAGTTCAAAGTATTTTCTAAATAATCTTGTGATTTCTTCTTTGACCCATGGATTATTTAGAAGTATGCTGTTTAACTTCAGAATATTAGGAAGGATATTTCAGGTATTTTTCTGCTATTAATTTCTGATTTAATTCTATTTAAATAATAGTCTGTATTATTTAAATCCTTTTACATTTACTGAGACTTCTTTTATGACCCAGTATATAGTCTATGTTGGTGAACGTACCATATGCATTGAAAAGAAAGCTTTTTGCTTTATTAGATGGAGTATTCTATAAATGCCAATTAGATCAAGTTGGTTGATACTATTGTTCAAATCTTCTATATCTTTACTGACTTTTTGTCTATTTGTTCTACCACTTATTAAGACAGGAGTGTTGATATTTCCAACAATAGTTACAGATTTATCTATTTTTACTTTCAGATGTAAGCTTTTGCTAGGAGTATGTCTATTTTATGTGATATTAATATAGCCACTTAGCTTCTTATGCTTAGTGTTTGCATGGTATATCTCTTTTCATCCTTTTATTTAATTCTAATCTCTCTGTGTATCTGTATTTAAAATGGGTGCTTCTGCATGTTCTCACTTATAAGTGGGAGCTGAATGATGAGAATGCATGGACACATGGCGGGGAACAACACACACTGGGGCTGGTCGGAGGGGCAGGGAGACAGAGCATCAGGAAGAATAGCTAATGAATGCTGGGCTTAATAGCTTAATACTTAGGGGATGGGTTGATCTGTGCAGCAAACCACCATGGCACATATTTACCTATGTAACAAACCTGCATACCCTGCTCATGTATCCCTGAACTTAAAACAAAAGCTAGGCTGGGCGCCGTGGCTCACGCCTGTAATCCCAGCACTTTGGGAGGCGAAGGAGGGCAGATCACAAGGTCAGGAGACCGAGACCATCACAGCTCACACAGTGAAACCTGTCTCTACTAAAATTACAAAAAAATTAGCCAGGCATGGTGGTGGGTGCCTGTAGTCCCAGCTACTTGGAAGGCTGAGGCAGGAGAATGGTGTGAACCTGGGAGGCAGAGCTTGCAGTGAGCAGAGATTGTGCCACTGCACTCCAACCTGGGTGACAGAGTGAGATTCTGTCTCCATAAATAAATAAATAAATAAATAAATAAATGTTGAAGAAAATAAATAAATAAAATGGGTGCTCAATGTCACCAAACTGAAGAGGGCAGAGAAGAAAGAACAATTCTAAGTAACTTTGGAAAACAGTGTTTTGACTATAAAGTGTACAATATTGTACTCTACTTCGTAAATTTGTTTTTCAGAGGAGTGAAATTTACAATTTTTAAATGGCTTTCTGTGTGTTCTAGGACTCACCATGAACAATGAGAACCAGGTTTCTCACTGTCAGAGAAAGAAGTTACAAATAAAGGAAAGGAGACTGTTAGAGTGAACACTGTGGTGCTGGTTTAGAATAGAATGTATTAGTATGAACTCATGGTACTAGATATACAGCTATATACATATAGATATATGGCTATAGATATAGATATATACATGTATGTGTATATATTGGTTCTGTTGCTGAGACGGCCTAGAAGTCATGATACCCTATGAACAATGATTACACCTGGTGCTTAGATATTGTTTCTAAACAGCATCCTCCAACAAAAGCAACTAGTGATGCTTGGAGAAATGTCTGATTCCACGGCTGGAATAGGCAAGTACAAGATGAATGTGAAACATCTTGTGGTGCCAGAAAGAAAGAAAACGCACAAAAATAGTGAAGGTATGTTAAAATGAGACAGAAGAAAACTTGAAGTAGATTCCAGTGGCTAACTCTGGAACAATTTGAACAAAAGAACAAGTAATAATCAGTAGATTATTACACATAGAATAAATCGAATAACCACCATAGTGGTATAAATAAATAATTGGGCTGGGTGTGGTGGTTCACGTCTGTAATCCCAGCAATTTGGGAGCCCGAGGTGAGATGGGCTCAAGCGTCACTTGAGGCCAAGACTAACCTGGGCAATATAGTGAGACTACATCTCTATAAAGAAAGTAATAAATAATTGCATAAATAAATAAATTGGGTGAAGACACCATTCTTCCTTATAATAGAATTCCAAAGAATAAACGTAGAAGGAATGTGGAAATAGAAAGTCACCATTTGGAAGACACAGCAGTAATAATTGTTTCCTTTTCTTCATGAGCCAACAGCTACTGGGTATTTGCCAGCCTTCCTTGCCAGTAGGTGTGGCCATCTGACTGGTTTCTAGCCAGTAAAATGTGAGCAGAAGTTATATGCTCCCCTACGATCATTCTCTTTTCGGCTGACTTAGAGATAGATAATCTAAAGTGTGGTCCTTAAACCAAGAGCAGCAGCAGCACCCATGAACCTATTAGAAATGTAAATTCATGGGCCATACCCTTGGACCTCCTAAATCAAACTCTGGGGGTAACACCTAGCAATCAGTGTTTAAACGTCCCTCCAGGTGTTTTGGATACATGCTAAAGTTTGAGAACCACAGCCCCAGTGCAACCTTAGAAGGCACATGTGGAGAACAGCAGAGCCTCAGGCAGCCGAGTCCCTGAAAGGCTGCTGGAGAAGAACACTTGTTCCTCTGTCCAAGACTACTAAATGAGGAAGAAATAAATGTCTACCATGTTGAACCACTACGCATTTATGTCTCTAAACTACTGTACTCTAACTAGCCCTAACTAAATAATACTCAACTCATTAATTTTCAGCCTTTTTCCTTTTCTAATATGCAGACTTAAATTTTAAATTGTTTTTCTGAAGACTACTTAAGCTGCCTCTTAACCTTGACTGGGCCACAGAGTGTGCCCAGATATTTGGCCAAAAATTATTCTGGGTGTGTTTGTGGAGGTGTTTTGGATGAGATTCACATTTATGTATTTTTCAGATGGAGTCTCACTTTGTCACCCAGGCTGGAGTGCAGTGGTACAATATCGGCTCACTGCAACCTCCACCTTCTGGGTTCAAGTGATTCTCCAGCCTCAGCCTCCTGAGTAATGAGACTACAAGTGTACACCACCACGTCCAGCTAACTTTTTTATATTTTTAGTAGAAATGGGGTTTCACCGTGTTGGCCAGGCTGGTCTCAAACTCCTCCTCAAGTGATCTGCCCACCTTGGCCTCCCAAAGTGCTGGGATTACAGATATAAGCCACCATGCCTGGCTGAGATTAACATTTAGATCCGTAGACTGAGTAAAGCAAACTGGCCTTCCTAATGTGGGTGGGCCTCGTCCAATCAGTTGAAGGCCTGAATAAAAGGCAAAGTAAGAACACTCCACCTGCCTGACTGCCATCAAATTGGAATGTTGGTTTTTCCCTGCCTTCAGACTCAGGTGGAAACATGAGTTCTTGCTGGGCCTCATGCATGCCAGCCTTTGAACTGGAACTCCAGCACTGCCTCTCCTGGGTCTCCATAATCATGTGAATCAGTCAGTCTCCATAATCATGTGAACCACTTTCCTAATATATACCATTGGTCCTGTTTCTCTGGAGAACCCTAATACAAGCTGCATCTCACCAGTTTTGACATTTAGAATTTTTACTATCATTCAGTTCCAAGTCTTTGTTTCACTTGAGTTATCTGACCTATGGATCATCTAGAAGAATGTCTTAATTTCCAAACATATGTGGTTCTTCAATTTCCAAACATATGTGGTTCTTCAATTTCAAAACATGTGGTTCTTCAATTATCTCCTTGTTGATTTCCAGCTTAGTTGTATTGTGGTCAGAGAACAAACCTCTGTATGATTATAATACTTTGGAATTTGTTGAGGTTCTTTCAATTCTTGTGGTTGAGGTTCTTCTTGTGGTTCTTTCAATTCTTATGGTTCCTTTCTATCTCACTTTTGACTCTATATACTGTGGAAATTTTTTAAATATATGAAAATTTTAAATAATTATATCTTTAGTGAAATAAATCTTTTATGTATCATGAGGTAACCTTCTTGAATTTTAGTAATGCTTTCTTGCCCTAAAGTGAGTTTTATTTGAGAGTAATATGACTGTTTTCCTTTGGGTAATGTTTTCACACCTTATCCTCTTCATTCCTTTATTTTCAACTTTAGCATACCTTTAGGTTTTAGCCATGTCTCTTACAAATGGTTTGTTGGTTGTTGTAGTTTCAAAATCCTGTCTGATAATCTTTAAATCAGAACATTTGGTCCATTCCCACTTAATGTACCTATAGTTTGGCCCTTGAACAATGTTGAGGTTAGGGGCCCCGACCCCCTACACAGTTAAACATTCACGTGTAACTTTTGACTCCCCCAAACTAAAGTACTTATAATCTATTGTTGACTAGAAGACTTACCAATAACATAAACAGTTGATTAACACACATTTCATATGTTAAATATTATATACTGTATTTTTAAAATAAAGTAAGAGAAAAGAAAATCATAAGGAAGAGAAAATAAATTTACAATTAAGTGAAAGCAGATCAACATAAAGGTCTTTATCCTTGTCATTTTGATGTTGAGTATGAGGAGGAGGAGAAAGAAGAGGGGCTGGTCTTGCCCCTCTTGTCTCAGGTGTCAGAGGCACAAGAAGGGGAATGAAAGGGGAAGCAGGAGAGACTGGCACACTCAGTATAAACTCTATAGAAGTACATCGTAATTTCTGTCTGGCATATTTGCTTTTTCACTTCTCTAAAAATGTTTCTGTATGACATTTAGTCCATTTTGTGTTCCTGTAAAGGAATACCTGAGCTGTGTAATCTATAAAAAAAACAAGGTTTATATGTTTATGGTCCTGCAGACTGTACAGGAAGCATGGAACCAGCATCTGCTTCTGGTGAGGGCCTCAGGAAACTTCCAATTGTGGTCGAAGGGAAAGCGGGGACAGTGTGTCACATGGTAAGAGCGAGAGAGAGAGAGAGAGAGAGAGAGCGAGAGAGCGAGTGCGCAAGAGAAAGCAAGGTGAGGGATGCCACACTCTTTTAAACAACCAGCTCTCATGATGTAATGAAATGAGAACTCAGTCGTTGCTGCGGGGAGGGCACCAAGTCATTCATGAGGGAAGGGCCCCTATTTCCCAAACACCTCTCATTAGGCCTCACCTTCAACACTAGCGATTAAATTGTGATTTGGAGGACACAAATATCCTAACTATATCAGGTACAAATTCTCCTTTCACCTTTTGCTTTGGCTTCATTGCTGATATCATAGAATGTTCCATGTTGTAAAAGAAGTCAAAAGTAGTCTTGAATAATCAGAATCCTTCTGCCAGATTGCTTAATGTCAAGTTGTTTTCTGTCACTGCCTCCTCTACATCTTCACCCTTATCATCTGGCGCTGGTTTGGAAGCACTTATCTCTGTCAAGTCACCTTCTCTTAATTCCTCTGGCATTGTGTCTATTGGCTCTTGAATTTCTCCAAGATCTGTATCTTAAAACTCTTCAGCCCCTATCTGTTTTGCCCACAGCCACAGTGTATTTCATGATATCTGTGATTGGCTCTGTCATGAAGCCTCCGAATTCATGCACAAGATCTGGACACAGTTTTCTCCAGCAGGAATTTCCTGTTTCAAGTAATAAGACAATCTAAATGGATTGTCTTAATTAGATTGTCTTGGAAACTTGATGTCTATAAAAAAGATGTCATAGGGCCCAAATACCTGAAACAATCTAAGAATATGGCAACAGCAATGGCATTTTCAATAGTGTAATCCTTCCAGACTTTCATGATGTTCTCTCTCTCAGGGTTCTCTTCCACAGCATTGACAATCCCTTCCACAGAATACTGTGTTTAATTAACCTCCAACCTTATGACCCCCAGATCTCCGATGATCTGGTGGTCAGTGGCTGATTTAGAGACATTGTGTTTGGGGCAAGTAGACCACTTTGATACCCTTGGTATTGAATTCATGGAGTTGAACTCATGGTGCCCAGAGGCATTATCCAATATCATAAGAGCTTTAAAAGGCAGTCCCTGGGGAGTGGGGGGCAAGGGGAGGCAGAACATTAGGACAAATACCTAATGCATGTGGAGCTTAAAACCTAGATGATGGGTTGACAGATGCAGCAAACCACCATGGCACATGTATACCTATGTAACACACCTGCACGTTCTGCACATGTATCCCAGAACTTAAAATGAAAAATAAATAAATAAATAAATAAATAAATAAATAAATAAAACAAAAAAAGACAGTCCCTTATTGACAAGGTACTTCCTGAATTCAGGGACAGAGCACTGATGGAACCAATTCAGAAAAAGGGTTCTTCTTGTCCAGGCCTTCTTGTTGTACAGCCAAAAGACTGGCAGCTGATTTTTAACTTTTCCCTTTAAGGCTTGGGGGTTAGCAGCTTTTATAGGTAAGGACAGTCCTGATCATCCTGACTACATTTGCACACATCAGTAGAGTTAGCCTACCCCTTCCAGCCTTAAATTCTGGTGCTCACTTCCCTTCCTTACTAATTAATGTCTTTTGTGGAATTTCCCCCCCCACAGAATAGGGCACTTTGGTCTGCATTAAAAACCTGTTCAAAGCCTGGGTTACACAGCAAGACCCTGTCTCTACAAAAAAACAAAAGAAAAAAACTTAGCCAGGCCTGGTCATGTGTGCCTATGGTCCTAATACTTGAAAGGCTGAGGTGAGAGAATTGCTTGAGCCCAGAAGTTCAAAGTTACAGTGAGCCATGATGGCACCATCGCACTCCAGCCTAAGTGACAAAGCAAGACCCACTCTCTAAAAAACAAAAATGAAAACAATACGAAACAAAAACCTGTGTAGGCAGCTATCCTTTCTCCTCAATGATTTTCCTAATGGTTTCTGGGAATGTGTGTGCTGTCTCTCGGTTGGCAGAAGCTGCTTCTTCTGTTATCTTGACAGTTTTAAAGCCAAATATCTTCCAAAATTATCAAACCATCCTTTGCTGGCATTACATTCTCCAGCTTTAGACCCCTCTCTTTTCTTTTAAGTTGCCATATAATGACTTCACCTTTTCTCAAATCATATTAATCTATAGGTAATGCCTTTTTAATAGCCATCCTGCCTCACATAAAAGCTGCATTTGCAATGAGACAAAAAAGTAGTTCAGAAAAAAGTGCCAGGTTTTCACACCTGCTGGTGTAGCCACAGCCATGGCTTCACAAATTTTTCTTTTTGTATAATGGTCCTTAGCTAGATTAATTTATCTTGAATGGCAGGCCAATGCAGCTGCGGACCTCAATCTATAGCACACATCAAGCAATTAAACTTTTTCTTGTAATGTCATGCATTTCTTTGCTTCTTGGGAGCACTTCCAACACTTATAGTTGTATTTTGCATGAGTCTAATGGTGTTACTCAAGGTTTATGGTATTGCACTAAACACTACAAAAAATACCTGAGAAGCAAGAGACACCACTTTTTACTGCAATGAACAATTTACTGGAGACAGGAACTGCTCATCTGAGATGATTAGCGTCATGTCACATGGCATTTTCAATGGATACTTGCAATACTTGGGCTTACCACAATAGCAACAAGAGGTGGCTATAAAATTATTACAGTAGTAAAGTATGTACTAGTTAATTTTGTATGGTTATAATACTGCCTGTTTACATTTGCTTACATTGCTCTGGACTGCAAATGGCACCATGTATGGTTTGTTTGTGAGCATAAATTTTGATAAATTTTGACTTTTCAAAATAGATTTGTATATATTCCATGGTAGTAAATGATAAAGTAGTATCTACAATTATTTTATGCATTCATCACATACTGTGGAGACAAAAGTGACACCATCTTGGATGGTAATCCATCATGTTGACTTATGATTGACCCCAGTCTCATGAATCCCTCCTGATTTCTACTTTATTTACTATCCTTAAAGTAAGAGCATGTACTCACTAAATCTTGCCTTTAGATCAAAGCAACCTTAATGTTATTGCACAAATTATAGGCTATGATGCACACAGGATTCTTACCTCTTCTGGAGGGTGGCCTCTAACTGTTTTGCACAGATCATGTACTCCCTTTTTCGATGGTATAAAGCCCTGGGGCTGAGGGTAACAGCAAAGCTCTACCTGTCTTGCAGCGGCCCAAGACCATGCTTCTGTTGGTAAGTTCTCTAAACCAATTGCCCTATACTGACAAACTGGACTTGTTTGCCTCATTCTTTGATTTCTAGGCTCCTTCTGTGTCTGCATATATGGCTCTGTCATGGAACACACATGAAACTTTTTCTTAATTTTTTTTGTTACCTCTAGGCTACATAGTTTGTGAGGGTTTTTTTTTTCCCCAAATTGTTACAAATCTCCAAAAAATGTTTCAATATACTTATTGAAAACAGTCTGTGTATTAGCAAACCCTTGCAGTTCAAACCTGTGTTGTTCAAGAGTCAATGGTACTGATAGATTTGGATTTAAAACTGTGTAATTTCATGGTTTCTCCTTTCTGGCCTTCCTTTGAACTGATTTTTAAAAAAGAATTCTTTCATGTTTTCTCCTTCTACAAGTATACTAGTTACACTATTTATGTTCTTTTATGGTTACCCTTATTACAATATGTATACTTAACAAAAATTAAAATTAGTCTTCATCTTCTTCCTGGATAACACAATGCTTTGTAGAACACTTTAACTCCATTTCTCTCCCTCCTTACTTTCATAAAATTGTCACAGACTATATTGTGTGTATACATATATGTGTGTATGTGTATATATATATGTGTGTGTGTGTGTATATGTATCTTTTTTTTTTCCCGAGACAGAGTCTTGCTCTGTGGTCCAGGCTGGAGTGCAGTGGTGTGATCTTGGCTCAATGCAACCTCCATCTCCTGGGTTCAAGCAATTCTCCTGCCTCAGCCTCCTAAGTAGCTGGGATTACAGGCATGTGCCACCATGCCTGGCTAATTTTTGTATTTTTAGAAGAGACAACGTTTCACCATGTTGGCCAGGCTGATCTCGAACTCCTGACCTCAGGTGATCCTCTCGCCTCAGCCTCCCAAAGTGCTAGGATTACAGGCGTGAGCCACCGCACTCAGCCTATTGTGTATATTTTACTTATTACTTTTTATATGGTAAATCACCTTTTGCACTTGCCCACCTGTTTTGTTTGCCTTTTTTTCTTCCATCTTAGTTCTTCTGATATCACATTCCTTCTGCCTAAAGTACATCCTTTCTGGTTTTCTGACATCTTTAAAAATTTAATTTTAAAAAATATTCAAGGGCTACATAGTGATGTTTTGTTACATGCAATGTATAGTAATCAGATGAGGGTAATTAGCATATCCATAATCTCAAACACTTATCATTTGTTTTGGAAACATTTAATATTCCTCCTTCTAGCTATTTGAAACTATCTATTATTGCTAACTATAGTCATCCTACAGTGGTATAGAACAGGATTTCCTTTGGTGAGCTTGAGCTGCTGCTAGTGGCAAACTGTTTTAATTTTTCTGAAATTTATTTCACCGTCATTCCTAACCCATCGTCCAGGTAGCAGAAATCAGTATCTTCACTTTGTTTTCATATTCTTCCATTTCACTACAATGTTTATAGGCATGTTTTAATCTTATTTAGAATGCATTGTGATTCATGGAGCTATGGCTTCATGTTTATCATCAATGCTGGAAGTTTTCCAATTACCTTTTTTTTTGAGACGGAGTCTCCCTTTGCTGCCTAGGCTGGAGTGCAGTGGTGCAATCTTGGCTCACTGCAACCTCCGCCTCCCGAGGTCAAGCGATCCTCCTGCCTCAGCCTCCCGAGTAGCTGGGATTACAGGAGCCTGCCACCACACCTGGCTAGTTTTTGTATTTTTAGTAGAGACCGGGTTTCACCATGTTGGCCAGGCTAGTCTCGAACTCCTGACCACAAGTGATCCGCCTGCCTCAGCCTCCCAAAGTGCTAGGATTACAGGCGCGAGCCACCGTGCCTGGCCTCCAATTACCTTTTAAAATAGTCTCTTCTCCATCCTCTCCATTTACTCTAGAACTCCGATCAGAAGTACATTAGACATGCTCATCCCATTCTCCATGATACCTAACTTTTCTTCCACATAGTTCTCTTATCTCTTTGCTGTCTTCTGGGTGAAGCACTTTAAAGAGATAAGTACCTAGTTTATGCTTTTATTTTGCATTATTGTTAAAAATGCTTAACATGAACACATCTTAAATGTACAGTGACAGTTTGGATGTGTCGCTGCCCAAATCTCATATTGAAATGTAATATCCAGTGTCGTAAGTGGGGGTTCTGGTGGGAGGGGATTGGATCAAGGGGGTGAAATAATGCTTCATTTTAATTCATATTGATGTCCAATTGCTCCAGTACAATTTTTTCAAGTTAGGAAAACAAAAAAAACACACCCTAAGAATCAGTATCTAATTTAGGAAGGTATAGATCAAATAGTCTGGGCCTCTAAAACACCTAAGTTCATACTAAGGAGACTGATCATATTAGAGAACCTTAAAAGTCAAGATTCAGAAGTAATGGCTGAAGAATGTTAGGGCTGTTTATCCTTGACAATGAAAGACTCAAGGAAGAATTCTGTAGTGCATTGGAAGAGCAGGCAGGGGACCTGGAAACAGAGAATCAGGGGTCTAGTAGTAAATTGTTTGGTTGCATTTGATAAGCTCCTGAGTTAGATTAGGTTTGGAATCGTGGTCTACCCCTGGTTTTAAAATCTCAAGAAATTTACACCTTTTGAGTCAATTCCTAGGAGGTAAGAACAAAAGAAAATGGGTTCTTTTTCCCTACTTGGGCTGAAACACTTTGACCTTTAACAAAGAATGCCCCTCCCCATATCAGCCTGTAAAATTTGTATCCGTTTCAAAGTTTAAAAATGCCATTTTCTCCATGCAACCAGATTTTGCTAAAAGAATTAATAGTTTCAGAGAACACAGATCATGCTGACACTCCTGAAGCTATAGACAGTATGATTAAGAGCAACTTACATAAGACAAACTAGTATCTGTTAAATCTGATTTTCTAGGATGTTGCCAATCATTCTTTGGGAGAAAAAAACTTCGAGAGGTTCCCCACTGGCCTCAGGATATCATCTAAGGTCTATATACATTAGCTTCTAAGACAGTTCATACCGTTCTTATGTATTCAACTCTGTTTCTGATTACTTCCTAATGTTGCATTCAGAGCCAACTTCTATCCATCTTTCCTTTCAAATGAAGTTTCTAAAACATCATCCTAGCGTCAAGTGCTGATGAATAACCTAGTGTAGTAAATAAAAAAACACAGGACTAAGATTCAGAGCACTCAAGTTAAGAGTCCAGTTGTGACTAATATTCCTCTGTAATTGGATCTATGGGCTATTAAGAAATCACATGAAACCACTGTATAAACAACACTCTATATACATAAATCTTGAATTGATTCAATACATATTAAGGCAGTCAGCTGGTCTATACAGTGTGAAAATAAACAAAAGGGAAGTCAGGCTGAGGCAGGAGAATCGCTTGAACCTGGGAGGCAGAGGTTGCAGTGACCCGAGATCACGTCATTGCACTCCAGCATAGGCGGTAAGAGTGAAACTCCCTATCAAAAAAAAGGGTGGGGGGGGACATTTAATTACATTTTGCTTGCCTGAGTTTTATCAGTTGTATAGATGTTACACTAGAACCTTAAGAAATCATGAACTCACAAATTACTTCCTCTATCACGGCTCCCAATGTTCAGTAATAAACACAGACACACACAACTTGCAACGCTTGTGCTCAATCTTAACCATTATTTTGCCAGTGCCTTCAGTGCAGAGTACTATTAAAGCCAACAATTTCAGATTTATGTTAATGTTGAAATACAAAAGATATTTTGTCCTGGTTTCTTCACCTACAAGACTGGACAATGTTTGATGTTAACTACAATTCAGGAAAACCTAATAGACAAAATGTAAAGCAAGTGGGCACTACATAGCATTTTATCTGTGTCATCTGTATTTCGATCTAATATATGTGGATTCATTTGGTTATTCTAACAAGTTCTCACCTCTGTATTTTTCATATCAACTTTCACAAAGGCTGAAATGAAAACATGAAAAGCTTTGGATAAAAGTCAATAAACCTGTGGAAGATACGCAAGATTTCTTTCTATACTACGAGGGAGTTGGATTACTTGACCTTTTGGTTCCTTTAGACATCACTAGTCTAACAGATACAAAGTGCTCAAGATAAGGTTTGCTGACTGAATCAAACGAGCCTAATACTTAACCTGAAAATAGCAATAGATTTTTGTTCCACACATAGGATAATCCAAAAAAGTGTGACTATATTCTCAATAAAATGTTGATGTATTATAGAAAAAGTCACCATATTTTCATAAGCGTATTTTAATTTTTAAAATTTGAACAATTCAAGTAAAAGTCAGCTAGGTAACATAAATACAGAGTAAATGCACATAATTTACAGCCATGTACATAAATGCAAGATACCAAACCTCACATGAATAGTCCAAAGTTAACACTTTTGAGGTTCACTATTTAGCTATGACTGATAGGTCCTAATTGTTCACATACACGGGGGTATACATTCCAAAAGTTTATAAACACAAAAACTGAGTCAAACTAGAATTTTGTTTCTACAAGGAGTAGCATAAAAATCAGTGTGTAGGTTAATGGGAAATGTAAGCACATGATGGAGAAGAGATCTGAGTGGGCAGAAAGTTTGTACACTGTATTTTATGTATTAAAATCCCTCAAATTTAAATCATTCAGAAATACCTATATTCTTAGGAATGTTAAAGTCATTAGATATTTGAGAAGAAAAGGCTGTACTGTATTCATCAGTTCCAAAGGGGGTCCCTAGATTACTAACAGTCTGGGCAGAAGAGCATGTAAACAACAAAAGGCAGCCATGGACAATTCTTGAAGAGCAAGAAATGGATTGATTTTTAGCACTTAAATCCTTCAAATCTGAATAAATATTTTTAGTGATTTAAAACCAATCTTAAAATGCTGAAATGTTTGTAATCCAGTAACAAACATTATTTTTACCAACCCAAATTCTGCTGGTCCTAATATAGTAATGCTATTCCACAGATAATCTAATGATATTCTATCCTGACTTCAAAGTTACAAATCCACTGTGGGGCACCAATCTAGAAAGGATGGTTCTACAAAGTTACATAATGAGAATCAAGCCAACTTTCGGTGATAGATTTTTTTCTTGGGATTAAAAGCACTGCATGGTATCCCGAAATCACAACTGCTAATTCTTCAGATTTGAATTTTGAAATTTAAAAGTACATACAATCTAAACAATGTGGACTACCTCTACACCAGAAATAAAAAAGTCATGATAAACAGATGGAAAAAAAGTCCAATGCTTTGAATGTTTTTGTTTTTAAACATGAGTCAATTTTTTAAAAACTTCAAAGAAATATTTCAGAGACAAACTTTATATACAACTTTTATATATAGTTTTCTTTTCTGAATTATCTCTGTCATACATAAACTATGGCAGATTGTGCTTAGGGAAAAATACAACTGAAATAAACCTCATTGCTCCTTTCTAGTTGTTGCACAAATAAACAATGTCCAAGACTCTAAGATTTCTTTTCTTTCCAGTACATACATAATACTTTCAAAAGCTGAAGATAATGCACTAAAGGTCAACACAAGTTTTACTTGATAAATACAAATAGAATGAGAATATATGTTCATCCTTGAAGGACACTTGTTATGAATATGCTACAACTAAATAATAAGATGTTCCTTAGCTGCTGGTTTTCATATCATTCTTAATCATTTGTGGGGTACTGAGATCAGTAAGACTAGGGAGAGTCTCTACCTTACATTCAACACAATGAATGTTTATGGGTCTTCACAAGGCAAATGGCACTGTATTAGGCAGTAGAAATGGCACCTGAAAAGGCAAACACGATATTCAGACCTCTACAGATTTATTACGAACCCGTTTTTGGTATGTTCCTCATAATATGTGTCAAAGCTGAAATTTACCATGAAAGGTACGAATAATTCCAAAGGTAAGAAAGCTGATTTTGCCTTTGGTCTCCAAATAGATTGGAATATTTTTATTCCAATTGAGCACCTCAAAAACATCCAGTTACTGTTGACCACAAGGAAGTTAAAATGGGGGAATTTAACAGGGCACTATGTTTCATTGGTGACAGCAGAGAAAGCTTGCGATGACACGCTGCAGTATCTATAACGTTGGGGGCACAACAGGGTACACAGAATACCTAAAACATTTATATTAAGGATCTCCAAAACAACATACTTAAAACCCAGAAAAATGTTATGAACACTGTTTCTGCCTAATACATGATCAATTTTTTTTTTTTAAATCTTATGGTATTCTCTCCTACTTTCTCACCACCCCCGCCCCCAAAAGGCCACAAAGTGCTTTCACAAAGAGTCATTCTTTTAGATAAAGCCATTGCACAAAATGTACAGTTCAGGTACTGAAATGAGTACCACACACTGGCGTCCAATCGTGGCAGTTTTTATACATCAGAATAGCATAGGCGAAGTCTTTTAAAAGAATTACAGCAAACATCTTTATAAGGGCCATACATGTAACACATTTTAAGTATTAAAAGGTACAGCTGACTCAATAGCAAAATTTAAAAGCTACATCCTGTTAGCACATTTAACCCAAATGAACTTGAATCTTTCTATGATTTACCACTCAGGAAACTAGGACAGAATAAATTTCTTGTCAAAAGCAGTTTGTTTATTTACACAAAACTAGAAGTTAATTAATGTCACTACCTGCTAAAGCAGATAGCAACGAGGCCCTTGTCTGTAATATTTATACTGTCCCAAATATTAACGTCACCTTAAAATGGCAAAACTTTAAATTACTATTTTCTCTACAAAATAAATGTAATCTATCATATATAGACCTGGAAAAAACTCAAAAGTTCAAATTCTTAATGTGAAAGTAGGGAAAGATTCAAAAGTGAAAAATGTTTTATACTTTATGTAAATGATACTTAAGTATGACAAACAGGTGATAATTCAAGTTCATAACTAGTAAGTCACTGAAAGATAAATGCATTCATTCATGTACCACAAAATTAAAGAAGACATGAGGACATGCCGCAGTCAGCGAAATAGCCAAGAATCAACAATTTACTAGTTATTTTGTCCCAAACTATTACCATGTGTGTTTGGTATGTTAACAATTTAAATATCCACATTAGGCTAAACATCAAGCACCTGTTAGCAGTGGAAACTGAAACATTTTGATGCTAAGAAATATACAAGATATTTAGACGCTATTTCATTGGTTGTCAAAAACAGTGACTACTGCAAATAATTAAATATAAAATATTGTGCCAGGTCCTCTCAGGGAAATGTGAAAATAATACTGATGATCTCATTGTCATTGTTGTGATTTTACTGGAATTAAACAAAAGCCGGAAGTTATAGATTTATGACTGCCAATACTATCTTTGGATAGTTACAATACAGTATGTAAAATTAAAGATGGCTTTGTTTAAAAGACTGCCATAAATCAACAAAACCCAACTGTGTCTGGTGGACATGGTAGAGAGAATGGCAATTTTGAGAGAGGAGTGCTTCTAAAGGCATTTCCTTGGAGGTTCTGAGGTTTTTTTTTTTCTCCACATTACTGAAAGGCCAAGAAATGTGGTGTGATTACTATAATTCCTACGACAAAACTTCCACTTATAATAGTTACATGTTCCCAAACTATTTTTCTTCTGTCTGCCATGCTGGCTTCCATATTCCATGGTCCACTGTCATCTTTTGGTCTTCTTTTTTTGTAGTACAGCAGCCCTCATGCTGCTATCCATTGAGTAGGTAAACCACCAATTCATAGGTGGCCATCATAATGGCTGTGTTTGGAATCTGTCTCACTAGATGAGTTGTCAGACCACGGTAAAGAGACCCATAACCTTCTTCTTGAACAAGCAAAGCTAGTGTCTGAAAAAAAGATCTGTATTTTGTTCCCTCTTCACGTAGTCTTGTTCTTACAACTTCTGTTTAGGAAAGAAATAAAATCATTTTACTTAAACATTATTGATATCTTTACACTCTTCTAATTATAACTGAGCACATCCCATTTATCAGTCTATAAGTGTAAGCTCAGGATAAAAAAGGAGTAGCTTCTAATGTGTAGCTTATTGAAACCAGTCTCATTATAGTAACATCAAACTTCTAATATGGCCCAAATCATGCACGTTAATTATAAGACTTTACAGTCTTTGAATGTAAAAAGACACAATATAACAAAAGAGAAGTATCAGTTGTATGCTAAACAGATAAAAGGAAGGATAGATATAAGAAGGAGGAAAAGGTGAAGAAGCAGTAAAGAGGTGGCATCCAGGATGAATATAAAAAGGATACAGTGAGAAACAAGCAAAAAAGATTTAACATGAATACTACAAAGAAACAATAGCATTATTAATCTATTCAAAACAGTCCACACATATGAGTGTGAAACATCATGTGGACAAAGAAGCTGACAATGTTCCAAACATTAGCTGCCAGCTATAAATCCCAGCCTGGGAATCAAGTAAGCAAAAATCATAAATTTTTAAGAGCTGAATGAACCTTAAAGATTAGTCAGTCCAATTTTTCCTCATTTTAAAAGATGAGAAACCAGAGCTACTGAGAGATTCTGGCCAGCTGCACGTAGAAGCTGGGACAAGAATTCAGAGCTTCCTATGTAACTACTTTTTTCACATCCACTATTTCTCAAATTTTTTCAACAAAGTATTCCAGAAGGGCATGGGGAAATAGTCTAAAGCAACCCACAGCAATTGTTACTATTTACTTGAAATCTGTTCTGTCTTAAAGATTCGTGCCATTTATATATTTAACTCGAAAATGTCCTATTTGACCAGGTGTGGTGGCTCACGCCTGTAATCCTATAGCATTCTGGGAGGCCGAGGTGGGAGAATCGCTTGAGCCCAGGAGTTTGAGACCAGCCTGGGGAACCAGAGACTACGTCTCTACTAAAAATTAAAAAATTAGCTGGGCATAGTGGCCTGAGCCCATAGTCCCAGCTACTTAGGAGGCTGGGGCAGGAGGATTAATTGAGCCTTGGAGTTCAAGGTTGCAGTGAGCTATGATCATGTGGCTGCACTCAAACCTGGGTGACACAGTGACACTTTGTCTACCAAAAAAAAAAAAAAAAAAAAAAAGAATAACGTATCTTGTTTATCAACTGTACCTCTTCCTGTAATGACATCATCTCACTTCAAGGGAAAAGTCTGCTTAAACCCCAAAACCCTATTCCTTACACCTTAGCAGGCCACCATCCTAACCCATCCCATAGGTCAGTATCTAAACAATATTGCTGATACTGTTGTATTTTGACTTCTTTTAGAAAAGTCAGGAAATTCCTTCAGGAAACTGAGATAAGTTCATAGTCCAACCTGGTTAAAGAGTTGGTTTCATAAATTACTATTAGAGCAAATGTGCATTTTCTAGGCCTGTCTCATTTTTTCTGATATGATATACAATGGACACGGTAAATATTAATCAGTGTAAGTGAACAAAAACGAAGTGCTTACACTAAAAAACAAATCTTAAACATGCAAAAATCAAAAGCTACACTTAAAATAAAACAACCAAAAAAGCTACCAAAAAACCTCAGCATGTAGCAAATAAATTCTTAAGTGATTTATATCTAGCTATCAATGAAAAAGGCTATTATAAAATTTAAATACAGAAATATTAATATACTTATTTGCCAACATGAAATAATGTAAAATAGCTTGGTCTTTGGGATTACAGACTTTAATTCAAATTTGGGCTTCAGCATTAAGTAGGTATGTGACCTTGGGCAAGTTATTTCATGCTTACATTTCTTTTCAGTATTCCATTTGAAAAGGAGAACAATTCTGGTTATGTTCTAGCAAAACAGGGAAAATAAGTACTTTAGATAATTTTTACGTAGATTAGTAATGTACGTAAACTATCTACTATAGCGCCTACCTCTATGCTCTTTTCAAAAATCAGGAACTTGCCCAAACATCTATGCTCTTTTCAAAAATCAGAAACTTGCCCAAAAGTCACCAAGCAGAAGTGAGTAAGGCTGGAATTTGATTGACTTCAGAGTTCATGCTCAATCACCACCATGCTATTTGATAGCATAATACTGACCTATTAATAGAGCCTACGTTACTTAACCAGATTTAATCTCATTATGAACTCTCAAGAATTGTATTTTGTTATACCAGAACGCAGTAAAATTATAAATGCTTTAATAAGTGAGCTGTTGGCTGGGGTGGGAAAATATTTCTGATTTAACAGATATCTCTTCTTACCATGTGGATATGCTATAGTTGTGGCACAAGTTTTTGAGGTGGCAGCAGCTAGCATCATTCCCACAAAATCTGATGCTTCTTTCACAGACTCTTCATCATTTTCCATTGTAGAAGCAGTCTTACATTCCAGTAGTTTTTGTTTTATACTTTCATAAATAACAAAATGGATAACAGTCTCTGATATACCAGCATATGAAGCAGACATGCCCCTATAAAATCCTTTTAGTCCATCTGTCTGATACACTTTACGAACACATTCAAAAGCACCCATTCGCCTTTCCCCACGGTTCCTGAAAAGCAAAAAGAAACATCTTACTGATAGGTTTTTTAAATAAAGTAAGTAAAATATAATAAAATATGTCACTCTAATAACAAAGAATGGCCTTCTTTAACTCATGAAGAATTAGAATTTAAAAAAAAATTCATATTTTAGATTTCCTATTCTTTTGTCTCAAACTTGTCGTATGAAATGAGTGATAAGTAAATAGTTTATTTTACTGAATGCAAAATGCACTACATTGAATCTTCAGTCTCGTGTCCTCATTGGGGTTCATGTGGCAGTGATAAGCAATAAAATCCTTTAGGAACTGTACACCCTGACTGCAGCTCAAGACAAAAACAAAACAAAGTAAACAAAAATCCTCACATTGTATTAATTCCAGTTCTAAGTAAACTGAATTTCCTTTGCATTTAGTAACACAAATAGAATGACTGAGACACTAATGATGATAGAATATCATAAAGCAAGCAGTATGATTAACTAAAATTCTGTGCACCTGAGGGATTCTCTTTCAACCCCACTCATATTCTACCTAAGAGGCGATGGGGTGAATGTAAGTCAAATTCCCTATGATCATTTAAAGGCAATAGCCATCTCCCTGGTGACTAGTAAATGAGAACCTGTAGTGTCATAAAGTATTTATTCAGTACTCTGCCTAAGACAATGTCCTTAGTTCTACCTAAGGGGGCAGCACCTACTCTTACAGAATACAACATCTCCTCCTACACATGCGTGTAATTTTGAGTTTTAACAATATTTGTTACCTTATACTGATTCCCCCAACAGGACCTTATCTATAAAGAGATAGGTTTATATGCTACCTATAAAAAAAGGGAAAATTTACCTATTTATAAATTATACCTAACTTGTTTCTGACATAAAATAAAACCACCACCACAACACCCACTTAATTACCTACAGATTCCACCAGTTTTATGAATGGATTGTCTTTAGATATTGAATACCTATTAGATTAATGATCCACAAACCACCTGTAACTAGTTTCTGCCATTAAAGATCCTTCCTCACAAGTTAAAAGAGATACAAATCCTGAAAGGTGACATATCAGCCCTATTTTTATTTTTTTTTAATTGATTTTTCTTTTTTTTCTTTTTTAACAAATGGAGTCTCCATAGTGCAATCATGGTTCACTGCAGTCTCAAACTCCTGGGCTCAAGCAACCCTCCCATCTCAGCCTCCCAGGTAGCTAGGACTACAGGCATGCATTTTTTTTGGTAGAGATTAAGTCTTGCAGTGTTGCCCAGACTGTTCTTAAACTCCTGGCCTCAAGCAATCCTCCTGCCTTGGCCTCCCAAAGTGCTGGGATTACCAGTATGAGCCACTGCACCCAGCCCTCAGCCTTATAAACTAGAATCCTCAAGTCAACCTTTCATTATCACCCCACCCCCTATCTAACTCCCCAACCCTGCAAGCCTAAGAATTGTGCTAGCTTGTGTTACAAGTGGAAAAAAAAAAGAGTTTTAAGTCATGCTTTTCCTGGATTCCTTATAGAGCAATGCTAAACACAGTGAAACCTAACCCTGGTAGTTTACAATAGAATAATGTGGACTAGCATCTTGTACTTTCTAACCTTTGGCATAAGTCTTAGCTACCATTACTTTTCAGATATGTGGCTTTAAGAAATAAACTTGGAGTTTTACTACAACACTTAAGATTTTATTAAAAGATCTATTTCAGATCAAACAGTTAGATATTTCTTTTCAAGTTTCCAAACAGTATATAGTTCAACATGACAGAAGATGGAAAACAGATATTTAAGAAGGCATAATTGTTAATGATGTGTTAGATCAGTTTGACTTAAAGCCTATAGAACATAACACTATTTCCCAAACACCAAAATATAAAACAGTAAAAACATGTTATACACAGAACCTACTCCAGACTGAAAGTCTAAAATAGTTTAAAATCATTAATATTATTATTGTAACATAAAAGATAGGACCATCTTGCTACTTGAGTCTATTCTAAAGCCAATAGGAGAGCTGAGATGGCAAGACCCTATGCAGCACTGCTTTTGGCCTACTCTCAGTTCCCGGAACACCAAAGGCCCTACACTTCAGAACCTCTGAGGTTTGCACAGATTGGTTCCTCTGCTTTAAATGGGTTCAAAAAACCTTTCCTTGATTATTCCATTTAAAATTAGTCCCCACTGTTTCCTGGTGCATCTCTAAGACATAGCAGTATCTGCTAATATAGGTTTGTTGAATGAATGAATCTATTATAAAGTGGTCAGTGGTAACAGATGATATATGAGAACTATTTTGTCAGCCTAGGGTTCTAGCCTAGGCCAATTATAAGTACCCATGTAGGGAAAGTATTACCTTTTGGGTTAGGTTAATCTATCTCTTTCTTTCCTTTCTGTTTCTCTACGGAATCTTTCTAGCCACTCTTTTTAAAACAAAACAAAACAACACATATTAATAATACACTTTTTTCACCTGGAAAAGCTCATATTGTCAACTCTTACATTATCTTTTTTCTGATGGCAGACCCAAGTTTCAAAACTACCACAACAAATTCAGCAGCAAAAGAAAGAAAAAAGAAAAAAAGTGGTTAAATCCACTTTAACCAATTTTATTTTAAGGAATTAACATACCTTGCATCAAGCTGTAACCGAGTCTTTATAAGCCAAATGGGGTTGGTTGCTGTGATTGCAGTAAAACCTAAACAAACATGTTTAAAATGAACTCTGGTAAAAATGAAGAATACACTATTAACTTTAAGGTATTAAAAATTAGATAAATCTATATTAAAGAAAATGTATATAAACTACTAATTTATATATATGTTACACTTTTCATTTTACAAATCCATACAATGACAAACATTTGTCTTCACTTCCAATCTATATGAATTCTCAAATTCTGTCCTAAACTAACAGATTCTTTTAAAAGCAAAATGAATATAAATTGCTTTCCCAACCTACTTAGAATATCCTTTAGGGTGCTTTCTACTATCTAAGCTGAATTCAGAAATCCATCTCTACAAACACGTAGACATTTTGTGTATTCTACGGTAAAAAGCATGCACCTGGGATCCTAAAAACCAGCTAAAAAACCAGTTACTTGGGGTTTGATTAGCATTCCAAATCACTACATTCAAAATGAATTCTACATAAATGTCAAATTTCACCAATATTTTGATCTTCAATAGATTATATAGTGGGAAAGACTGTTGTTTGGCCCCATGAATACTTTCTACATATATACTTACTAATACTGTTAAAATAACCGTATCACTGTAAAGTTTTTGTTAGGGTTACTAGGACAGGCCTATCTTCATCTACTTAAACACATACAAAAACTCAAAAGTTCAAAAAGTTACAAATTGGAAGTTCCTTCTTACTTTTATAGACATGGAAGAAACTCAGGGTAGAAGACAGCTCTAGTTTACTTTAAAACTAAAGTATTATGTACTAAGTATTGGTGAAGAATGGTGGTCACCTAAGGTGGCTCATTCCAGGTAGTAAATTAAGATCTACCTGGAACAGTATGTTTCTAGGATAGTGCATGTTTTACTTGCCACCTTCCTAGCTATGGAAAAATAGCACACAAAATACAATCTTGATGACAGAAACTTATAAAGATTGCTTCATCTACACAAAACAGGGTTTTAATTTACACAGACTTCATAGACCTACTTACGTTAAGTTACATTTATTCAATAAAAACTTATATGCAGAAATGTTTAAGGATCTTAACTGTTTTAATATTTCTATCAAATACTAGCAGGTCAGGCACATTATTTTTATAAAGGTGGCTAATGATCAGTACATTTAAGATGAGTAAAGTACTTACAGGAACAGAAATGCTACAATATACTTAAGAATAATTTGTTTTTAAATTAAAATAGTACAGATCCAATCATAAACCTTTCTTGGCTTTCAAAGGTATATCTACATACGCAAAATATTTATACTAAATTGTTTACAAAGCTGAATTTGGTCTCACGGGGTTCTTTTCTATGTCAGTAACTGGCTAACTCAAATTTTACTTCCTTAAGCCACTGTTTTAACATTGTAGAAATACCCAGATATTACACAGATGGATGCTCCAATTAAATCTATTTAGCAAGCAAGATAAATGGAATAAATATTCAGTTTAAATAATTCCTTTACCACTTTTGTAAAGATTATATAGTCTACATTTCTCTTAAGTGCTTTTAATACTACATACGTAAGTATAAAACTAGAATGGGACCAGCAATTTTAGACGCATCAGCAGGTACTAAGTTGATAAAATTTAAAATGTTGAGCAGGTTGCCAGGAACATCTTTTTATATAAAAGGTTGTTTTCATGCATATATTCTTGGTAAAATAAAAGAAAAACATGAAACTATCAGACCAGTTTAAATATTTTTCTTGCATGGTTCTAGCTTAACTGAGAATAAAGTTATAGAGTATTATTTTTCTCTTCTCTTGAACCTCATTTTTCTACATGAAAAGGCTAGGATATTCAAATTATATTTTAAAGCAATCGGACATCAATATTCTGGTCAAACTCCAATTTAATGATTCTTGTTTTGTAAACTTAAATATTTGTATTAGCTAAATGTCTGCACAGCAAAATTAAGAGTTTGTAAGTAAAAAGCTGCTAGCCAGCATAAAGCAACAAAATATTCTGCATTACTCACAATGATTTTTATTAATTATTTTATAGAAATCTTAAGAAAAACTATTTGCTTTTTATTGAATTTTAAAAGCTTAAAACTGGGAATCTTTACATCAAACTTTTTAAAAACAGCCGATCTAGGTAAAAATTCTCACTCATCTTATTATACTTATTTGAAAAGAAGATGAGCACCTAAGTTTTTTTTTTTTTTTAATAAAAGTTCTATTTCTAAAAACAAACTTTAAATACCCAAGCTTCTGTCCATAATACTCTTCCAAGTCACAAAAGAATTTGAGGCTGGAAAAAAACCCATATATAAAAAACTTTACAATAGTACAACAAATTTTTATAAATGTTGTTAGGAACAAAACTTTTTAAAGACCCATAAATTATAATTTTAAATTATTCTCTGTACATATTACTATAATGTCACAAAGCAAACAACAGGTATTTCTCACTTAACTAAAATTCATTTCCAAGCACAAATTAACCTATGTAACAGGCCACATTAAAATTTAGGTAAGTGAGAGAATGTTATCTTATCCCTATGTAATTGCTATTATCAGTACGCTATGTTTACTATGGTTGCTCTGGCTCAACTCTCCCAGTGAGAGCTAGCTCTTAATAAAGACACTAACCTAAATGCCAGCAAACCATTGGGTTAGATAAAGAATCTAGGCACAATCCACAGAGTTTCAGCTATTAGCCTTTTACCGCTTAAAACTCAGGTCCTTGAGTTTTATGCTATTACTTTCTCCTAACCAAAGACACTTTAACAAACTAAATAGACATTACTAGGATAATTACATCTAATAAATATAATCTAATAATCTAAGAAATGAAGCCAATGGAAAAAAACAAAAATTTATCGTAACTTAGCATTAAATATGGTAAGGCAATTTGAGGTTAGCCCAAGCTAAACATATTTTCCCATTACTTATAAGACAAACACACACAAAGATACTGGGAATAGTGCCCCTGAAATTTAGAAATTGCCTATTACTTTTTATTTTGCATTTTAATTTTGTGACATTTTGATAATATGCTAATTTATATTAAGACTCTGAGCACCTAGTGAAACATGAAAATGAACTTAAGATGACATGAGGGATCCATTTGTAAGGTAAGAAGAACTAATATTGCTCCACAGTCAGTAAAAGCAAAGTGCCAACATATTGGCCATACTGTTAGTAGGGTGGTTAGCATGTTAGAAAGCTTAAAAAAATTTTTTAAATGCTACTTTAAAAGTTTTGCTTTATCTAAGTAAGATTCCATTTGACAGTGTCGACCAATTAAAAACCAGATTAACAGAAAAATTCTGCTTAAACTTGCTGAAAATGTTGATTTCATTAAGTGAGTGATACCTGTAGTGTTGCGTTTTCAGTACTTTTTATTTCAACTAACTTCTGTAAGAACAAAGCCCACCTAACCGCCTAAATGTATTAACACCACTTTTAAAAGTAATTAAAACTAAAACAGCTAAGATCCCATATATTCTTATCCTGCATTTATTTGCAAAGTAATATTAATTTTTTTTTTTTTTTTGCAAAAGAGTTCTAAGAAAGCCACGTATCAACAGACAAAAAAGAATGGAAAGCATTGTATCAGGCTTTTAAATATGTTATACTAAGCAAAGAGAACTGTGATTTTATCTAAAACTTTTAAGACAGTATAATACCATTTACAGCTATATATTGTTATCACATTCTTTGGAGGTCAAGGCTGTTACCGCCACGCTGAAGACCCCAGGCCTTTATTACATGATGACTGAAAAATACCTCATTCTTCCTTCTAGAAGGAATATTATAAAGGAATCAGACTTAGCCTTTATAAAATATGCAATGCACACACAAATTCAGGAAATAAAAGTTAATTTCCCGCCTCCTAATTCCACAGCTATTATAAAATCCCAGGGTGCGTTTCTTATACTACAGGCTGCAAGAGATGCTCAGATCAGTACTCACGAGGTTTAAGTTAGTCCATATTTCTACAGGAAGTGACCTGCGGATGGGGAGCATGAGATGACACGATCTCACTCTTTTCTCGGGAGAAATGTACAGTAAATGCCTAAAATAGACACAGGCTTTTCTGTATCATAACAACAAGCAGTGACCTCATCAGAAACATGTGTACAAATTGAATCCCATTGGAAGGATTTGAGAAATATTTACTGTGAGATCTAACTTTTTTGAAAATTTTAAGTTAAAAAAAAGAAAGGAATATCAAAATGGGCCATTTAAAAAAATGTACCGAGTACTGAAAATCCTGCCATCTGCAGCAGTTTCAGAATCTAAATACTTACCTAAAAGAAGATCAATTCTGCCTTAAAGAAAAAAATGCTAACCTTGTCAAAAGGGAATATTTAGAGGGGATCATCATCTCCCATTTTCCTACCACTATTATCTATTATGATTAAGGAGGTGAAAACACAATTTCTATTCTTTAACAATCAGCCTACTTAGTAAATCTTTTTAAAAAAAAAAAAAACCCAACAGAATATTCAAGTAACTACATTTTGGAGCTATTTATATAAATTTTTAATAAAATAAAGTATACATTGCTACAATAGTACCTTTCACCTTTTGCACTATGGCCAGTAATATTGCACATCCATACTTATGAAATATTTTGCATTATTTTGTATTTAATTTCTTGTGTTCTACAAAACAAAAAACAGGAAGAATGTTTACACACAAACACACAAAACATCTGTCCAACCATCCATCTGGCTGAATTAACTGCCATGGACAAATAAAATATTGTTCAAAAATATTTCATAAATGCAAGACAATACCTGTATTTAATGAGTAAAAGCCTTTATTATAATGAAGTTTAAGTCTAATAGAAAAACATAAATTGAAAAATAACAGTGTATGCTGTAAGCAAATAAAACCCACTACGTATGTAGGAAACTTTCAATGATTACATTACTAGTATTTTAAAAATTGAGAACTGTATGAATATATAATCCAATCAAAATCAGAATTCATTTCCTTTACATTTATAATGTTCTATATAAAAGTATATACATGCCAGATAAAATCTTTTAAAAATTGGGAATTACTATAAAGAAAGAAGTAATTTAATAAATTTTTTTGCATACATCTGTGCCTAGGTGTATACAGAGGAATATACAAGTTAATTTAAACAAAATATACAGGCAACAAAACAGATACCCTCAATAGCTGAGATATACTGAGTCTGTCAAAGGTCATGTGTAAAAGAAAAAAAAGGCAGGCAAAATATTAAGAGTCAACATTATTTAATTTGATTAAATATCCTCACAACTGAAAAAAATTTTTAATGCATGAAAATGTACAGCTCAATTTTAGAGGCTTACACATTCTTACAGTATGCACTACAACAAAAAGACCCACTTTAAACTGTCCTTTTAATAAAATAAATTTTTAGTATCTAAACATGAGTTCATATGGATAAAATGCAAAATGAAAATGAATTGAGAGGTCACTTGGAATAAAAATAACGTACAGTGCCTTATAAATCCTTAATGTGTGTGCTATCTGGTGTGTTAAAATCTTGCAGGCAGTATCATTAATGGTCCATTTTAGTGTGTTTTTGTGTACTAAAGTGACAAGGTTAGCATTTTTTCCCTTGAATAGACAGCTGAAAATGATTTTTCACAGAACTAGCTTTACTTCATACCCCCAAATCATTCATGTTTAGACCTATAAAAATAATCCTAAAAAAAACCCCAGAGTAATCTGGTCTAGATTATTTCAAGAACAAAGGGGGCAAAAGGCTACTTCAATGAGTCTGCACTGGACCATTCAGTTTTACCAACCATATAGTTATGAATAAAACTGCAAAGCTAGATGTTAATGCTCATTAATAGTGCACAGAAGCTCTGAAAGCACAGTTCTCAGAACAATGTAACTGCAAACAAATTCAAGCAGTATTTTCTACACAATAAGTGTACAGTGCAGTAACCTCTGAACAAGTATGAGACTATAAGTTTACCAAAACTCGAGGAATTCAAGTTGGGAAATGGTATCAATGTATAGATAAAAACGAACTACATGTTAACATTTGTAAACATTTGAGAAAAAAGTGCAGTGACAATTCTACTGAAATTCTTTGCAATGTGATACAAATACAGTAATAAATTCTGATGAGATAATCTAATGAAATAAGATGTTCCTGTGGAAATATATTCTGAACCTCTACATTTGCTATATTGATATAACAAATACCAACTTAAGGCCGGGAGCGGTGGCTCAGGCCTGTAATCCCAGCACTTTGGGAGTCCGAGACGGGCGGATCATGAGGTCAGGAGATCGAGATCATCCTGGCTAACACAGTGAAACTCTGTCTCTACTAAAAAAAATGCAAAAAATTAGCCGGGCGCGGTGGCGAGTGCCTGTAGTCCCAGCTCCTCGGGAGGCTGAGGCAGGATAATGGCGGGAATCCGGAAGGCGGAGCTTGCAGTGAGCAGAGATCACGCCACTGCACTCCAGCCTGGGAGAGAACGAGACTCCGTTTCAAAAAAAAAAGAAAAAAAAAAAAATCAACTTAAAATGACCGCTCATCTAACTTTCTAGATTCCAATTCTTTCAAATAAGATTAATATTTCTTTATAATTATCTGAGGTTATAAGCCAAAATCATAATCACCGGTAATTCAGAAATGTATTTTTAAAGAACCTGATAGAGTGGTTTATATAAGGTTTGTCACTGGCCACCAACCTTTACCTTACATCCAAATTCATAGGGGAAAAATTCTATCTATTAATATTCAACATCTGTAAAAATTACATTAAAAAAATTCTAAACACAAGATAATCTCTATGACACTAAATGAAAGAACTGATTCTCAAAATTCAAATCTATGTAGACCACTTGACTCATTCCATGGGTAAGCTAACAGAGGTTCACATAAATTACATAATTTGCCCAAGGTCTCCTTATTGGTAAATGATTGTATTTCACTCTTTTGACCTTTAGATTGTCCCTTCCAGTTTTAAAGCTTCAGTGAGTCAATCGACAATTACTAAATACAAAAAGTATTAGAAACAATTTGTAATATGATAAGGGCTATTGACCTTTCAGAAATTTGTATTTCAAACTTACTTACTTCATGAAGTATATAGGTCAAATTGATTCAATTTATTTCTAAACCAAAAGTGTTTAACAGTTTAGGGCACTTATTATTAAGCACATAATTGACACTCAATTTATTGATCAATAGCTGATGAAAGCAGCTACAGTTTATAAAGTTACAGCATAATTTGAAAATCTGAGATATGAGTAAATATGCAAAAATCTCAGATATTAGGGAGAATTTTCTATGGAAAACCGAAGTTCATGGCTTTGTCCAACATGCATAGCAGCAAATGATTCCAGAACCAGATTGGTCAAACCAACTGTTTATCTTTATGGCAGTATAAAGACCTAAAACTTGTTGTTTTAATTCAGAATCATATATACTTATCAGTGATGACAGAAAGAGAGAGTTCCTGGAAACATTTCTATAGTAAGCATGTACACATAGCCAGTGTCTAAATTTCAGGAGCTATCTAGTGTGAATTATGTAGAATAAACAATTTTAAAAAATACACATGGTAACTGAATTATCATCACTCACAAAAATTTCAGCATTTGAGCACAGGACAAAATGAATACTTTACCAAGAATTGCCGACACATTTCAGACAGAAGCCAAAACATGCAGCAAAAAGGGAAAAGACACTAACAGAAATTGAGGAGAGAAGAGTAAATCACAGCTCTGTAACTTATTTACAGTGTAATTATGGTTGGATTCTTAAAACTATTAACAATGATCACTAAACATTCAGTGGACTACACAAGGCAATATAAATATATTATTTGTACCCTAGCATGGAAACTCCTAACTACAAAAACGTCAACTGATGACAGATTTTACATATACCTAATTTGGTTTATATGGATAAATGTAAAAATCATCTAATCAATGAAAAGCACATAAATCATCAACTTCTCACTACAAACTTATAATTCAATATTAAGTTTCTAGGTTTCAAGAAGTTTTTTGTTTTTTAACATTATACATTCATACCTGCCATTGCCGCTGAAATCATGTGTACTTGGGTAGAATCAGGATCAAATACATCATTCAACTTTTCCTTGCAGTTTGAATAAGCAGCAAAGTATATTGCTCTAAAATAGAGATTTAGATTTATCAATAAGCATGTTCTTAATGCATAAGACTTACATATAAATTGATCTTCATAATTTTAGAATGCAGAAATTTAAAAACCATAAACAAAGTCCTAGCCACATTCTCATGTAACATTAGATATATACACTTTTCATAAATACTATGAAGTACTTTTTGTATTGACTCATTAAAGTAAGACAGTATCAAATGTAAAGTTCCTACCATTCATCCTCAAACAGACCCCCGTCCAATACTCTGACAGCCACTTAACTCACTAAAACTTGGTATCCAAAAAGATAAAAAGAAAAAATGAAATTTTTAAAAAAGAAAATAAAAACAAAATAACAACTAATTTAAACAAAAAGTATTTAAGATTTTGATGTTTAGAAACTAAATGAATGAATAAGGCTGTAAGGCCGGTGCAGTGCTAAGGCTAAAGTAAATATAGTTATTGGAGATAAGTAGATATGGCATGAGCACTTAACATATAATTTTTTTCATGGGGAGAAGAGGGTGAAGCAGATCCAAATGATTAAAATATATGCTAAACAATTTTAAGATACTGTGGTATATTCTAATTCATAGTACACACACTGTAATTCACATTATCCTTAAACAGTCAAAACAATTCCAACAAAAGAAATCAGACCCATCAGGTTAGAATGTTTTCCAATGTTTGTAAACACTGAGTTAAATTTAATTAGTTCCCTCATTGTTAACTTACTGACTATGACTTTATGCATCCCCACTACCTCCTCTATGTTAACTTCCCATGTTTTGAATTATTTGCTCGCTGTATGAAACATCCTGTTATTTCCCCATCTTACTGGATGATTACTCATCCAATAAGAATCAGAGTAGACAAATACAAATGAGAATTTCACTGTTGTACCTTTATTAATGTGCTTAAGAAAAAAGGAAAATTAATATAACTTAAAATGAAATATCGTACTTTATGAGAAGGAAAAACATAAGATACACTTGATGCCAAGTTGGGAAGAGGAATAAACAATGTATTTCTAGAAATCAGTAAGAAAAAAAGAAATCCTAATGAGAAAATGGCCATGAAATATATATAGGCAATTCACAGGATAGACAAATGACAAATTACAAGAAAGTATGACTATACCAAAAATTAAATAAATATGTATTAAAACAGTGAAAAATTCCTTTCAGTCCATTTGGTAAGTATTAAAAAAAGATGGACAGTAGCCAGCATTGGTAAGGCTATGGATAAGGGATAAAAATCCAGTATGCCTTTTTATACTAAGGTAATTTAGTAATATTCACTAGTCTTAAATATGCATATGCCCTTTTATTCAGAAATTCTAATTTTAGGTAACCATCCTAAAAAAAATACTTCCTAGTGTTCAAAGATAAAGGTTGAGGTATGTTTACTGAACCATTGTTTATACAGTGAAAATCTAAAAATAATCTAAATGTATAATAAGCAAATGTTTATTAATGATGGAATACTATACAATTAAAAAAAAACCCCACATACTATCCATGGAAAAACTTCAAGTTAAATTAGGTTAAACATTTAGTATGATTCAGTTTATGTAAAGCATAATAAATATTAAGTATACATGTTTTTATGTATATGATAACCCAGAAAAATTACTAGAAGAATATACAGGAACTGTCTATTAATGGTGGTTATCTACGAGAAGTGTGAGTGAGTGGGAAGGTACACAGGATGAGAGATGATGTGTTTAGGGTAGAAACTTTACGCTATACTTTTTTTGTTGTTTTTGTTTTACGAGATAGAGTCTTGCTATGTTGCCCAGGCTGGTTTTGAATTCCTGGTCTCACATGATCTTCCCACCTCAGCCTCCCAAGAAGATGGATTATAGGCATGAGCCATTGCATTTGGTGTTTTTTTCTTTTAACTTTTTTTATAATTAGGATGCAATTTTGGATATTTTCTGAAAGAGAAAAGAACCCATAAAAAGTTGAAACCTAATAAATAACAAGACATGGATCTGGTACATGGTTTGGATACAGAAAGCATGTTCACTCTAAATATGAACTTTGTACCATGTTCTGTTTAACAATCTAAGATGCAATGGTGTCAGAGAAAAATGACGAAGTGATGTTTTCATGTCCTTCTGGCTTCCTTAATAGGTAACAGAACCATTCTATCTGTTTGGTTTGTCCCATAAGCCAAAAAATGACTTAGTTTTAAGAGTTCCAGATCTTCCCCTTTCTTACTGCTAGTTCCTTTGGCTGCTCCTTTAGTTATTAGTTCCTTTGCTTGTTCTTTGTCTTTTGACTTTGCATAAAAACTGCTTCACAATGATCTTACTATGCGGTCCTTTGCACCTACACATGGTGCCATGCCCATCCTTCTGGATGGTTACTGATACCAGTTACACCATAGTTCTTTATACACATGGTGCCATGCCCATCCTTTTGGATGGTTACTGATACCAGTTACACCATAGTTCTTTATCATTATCACCCTGACATCTCTTCAGCATCTTCCTTGAATAGCTTCCTTTTTATTATGGTAAAGGCCATGTACATCACTTACTGCCCTTCAACGATACACAAATTCTCAGGTTTTTAGACTTTTTGTCCCTTTCTTCAACCCTGTGCTAAGCCCTGACATCCTTCCTAGTCCTTTGGTTCTACTTTTCTATCTTGTTTCTTTGAAGTTTGATTTCTATGTGGAAAGGGAGAAAGGAACACTAACTTCAGGTGGAGTGCAGAGCAGGATAGCTATGAAAAGCAGAAAAATTCAAGATACCCCAAATGCCTTTTCGTCCAAGGAAAATATTTGTTTAAAAGAATGCTTACCTTTCTTAGAGTCAGAATTTTTCAAGATGCAAGAGCTGGTTTAGTTAAACTCACAAATCTACCAAGCACTTATCTCAAAATATCAGGAGTATTTTACAGCCTTAGCCCTGTGTAGATTTTCAATTCTGCAGCCCCAAATTCTTCTAACTCCTATGGTCAGATGAGAGCATAAGCATCTCCCCAGAAGACTCAATATACTGCCACTATCTATGAGGGTATTTCCAGATTTATCTTGCAAATATTACTAATTTTATATCTCCTAGTCAATGCAATATAAAGATATATAATATATTCATAATTTTCAACTTTGATTACAACAGCTCCCCCAAAAAATCTCAGGTCCGTTTATAGAATTTTAACATTTAAAACTCTTATCTATAAATACAGTGTTCCTTAAACTTCTAGCTATAATAAGCGATACTTTATTATTTTCCCCAGTATAAGACTATCAATAATTTAATGCAAATACTATACCTTCTCTCTTATATTATGAAACATAGCCATTGTATTCATATTACTACTGTTAATTTCTAATAGCACTGAAATACTGTTAGTCTTCAAAATATCCAGTACCATTTCCTACCACCAAACATTATTATATAAATTTGTTCTGGCTAGCACCTGAAATTCTTAAAAAGAAAATTAAGTATTTTAACTTCCCATAAACATTGAAAACCACATTTAGAAATTTAACCGTATCTATAAATGATTAAATCCAGGTGTGCTGAAACAAAAGAGATTGCCATAATTTGCTTAACTTTAAACAATTTTTTTTTTTTTTTTTTTACCTGGAAGGGGCTACCCCCACTAAATTGGGGCCTAATCCTCTAAACAAGGAACGTGGCCCTTCTTTTTCCAAGATCAACCTGAAAGAGAAAAAACATTCTATTAGAAATATCCTTCAAAGTCTGGTACTTTATTTACTTTGTATAAATAAAGTTAGAGTCTAAATCCAGTATATTTGTATTACGTTATGCTTGTCTGGTTTTCCTTATTTATTAAAACTTTGTGGCCAGGCACAGTGGCTTATGCCTGTAATTTCAGCACTTTGGACACTGAAGCGGGCAGATTCCTTGAGGCCAGAAGTTCAAGACCAGCCTGGCCAACATAGTGAAACCTCGTTGCTAATAAAAAACACAGAAATTAGCTGGGCATGGTGGTGCATGCCTATAATCACAGCTACTCAGGAGGCTGAGGTAGGAGAATCGCTTGAACTTGGAAGGCAGAGGTTGCAGTGAGCCAAGATTGTGCCACTGTCCTCCAGCCTAGAGACAGAGTTAAACTCCGTCTCCAAAAACAACAACAACAAAAAAAATTAAAAGAAAAAGAGGAAACACAACAAAACACAAAACATTGTTTTTTTCATGACATAGCATAAATTGTTGAAGACTGATAATAGATTTACTAGTAGTGATTAAAAAATCTGTTCAGATTCTTTCCTGAAAGATTAAGACACAAAGATAAAGAGTTCTACATTATTTTCATATGATCATGCTACTCTTATCTTTGATTTCCTTAACTTTACTATCTTTACCAGCAAATTGAAAGCTTAATAACTACCTGCCAACTAGAAATGTAGTTCCTTCCTAATTTTCAGGTCTTTTACTCAATATTGGACAATACTTCTTAGTATTGCAGTATTATCTCATCCCCATTCCATTGATATGCTGTAGCAGAACCTATCACCCTAATGTCCTTTAAGGTACCAGAATGGTTGGCCTGTTATTTCTCCTGCTACTCAGTTAACAGTTGCTATACTGAGTATTTAACTGTATAATTAGCTGTTTATAAGTAGAAAAAGTAAGTAGATAGAAAAAAGAAGGCGAGGACCCTGACACTGTGGAATTTGCTGTTCTGTTTTGATAAAAAGAATTACAACAAAACAAATAAATTAACAGACCATATTAACAAGCAAATACTATACAACCTAGATACATATATGCTCAGCAGAGAAAGGAACAGAGCCAGGTGTAAGTCACAGAAGGCTTTTTTGGAGTAAGTTATGAAATGAAGTTTTGGCAGTGAGAAGGAACAGAAACTGAAGAGTAGGTATTTTAATTCAGAGTTAACAGACTAGGCCAAGTAGTTCTCAAGCATCTATCTGCTTAAGAGGGATCTCTTTAAAGGTAGTTGGGTCTAATGGTTAATTAAGGCCTGAATTGAGCGGCCAGACTTCTCAAGATATGAAGCTCAATGTTGGTAATGAATAACTCTAAGACCCTGAAATAACTTTTCTCTCATACTTAGTTTTATCAGCAGTAAAACAAAACAAAACAAAACAAAAACAGTACCCTTCTACTGGTTACTGTGAGGATTAAGTAAATTAATATATGAAGAGCTTAAAAGAGGGCCTGAAAAACCGAGAAACTAAAACACAGCCCAGAAGGATTACTAAAGTTCTTGTGAAGAGAAGGCAAAACCACTGAAAAGAGAATTAAAAAGTATTATCACAGAGGTGAAAAGAAGAATTTTAAGGGGAGGCAATCTGTGGTAGTAAATATCAAAATCATGGTATTAAAATACCTTTCCTATTATAAATCAGATAGAAATATTTATCTGTAACTATAGCATTTTTTTTTTCTTTTTTGAGACACAGTCTCACTGTATCACCCAGGCTGGCATACAGTGGCACGATCTTGGCTCACTGCAACCCCGCCTCCCAGGTTCAAGTGATTCTCCTGCCTCAGCCTCCTGAGTAGCTGGGGATTACAGGTGCACACCACCACACCTGGCTAATTTTGTATTTTTAGTACAGACAGGGTTTCACCACGTTGGCCAGGCTGGTCTCGAACTCCTGACCTCAGATAATCCACCCACCTCGGCCTCCCAAAGTGCTGGGATTATGGGCGAGAGCCACCACGCCCGGCCCAATTACGGCATTTTAATCCAAAACTGTTATCAATTTTATTCTACCTATTCATGTACTTATGTAAACAAGTTTGAAAAAAGAAAAGGCTGATGAAACCTTTTAGTAACAAAGGTAAATACACAGAATGAGTTTATTTGCTATTACAAAATAAACACTACTGAACTAAGTTCAAACAGTGAGCTGATAAGGCAGACACAAAGGCATTCAGTTATTTACGAGTATAAACACGCAAAACCTGATTTTAATAGTTTTGAAATTTCAAATCCAATGGCAACATAATGAAGTATGGCAAAATGTAAAAACAAATCTTTTCCAAACCATCAGGAAATGTTAAACAAATCCTGAATAGCATTAGAACTCTGCTGTCTCAGTTGTACTTAGGTTACATAAAAATCACAGATTGTCGTTAATTGGATGTACTTACTTGTGAGAGTACTTGGAACATTAAAAACATACACAAAAGCAGTTAGCATTAAACATTATCACATTTCAAAAGTAAATGAATAATCCAAAATAAAATTCTTACAATAGCTTTAGAAAAAAATCCACTGGATAAATGTAGAAATATTCTAAATACACATGATTTGGAAATAAAATTACACTTTATTTTATCTAACTATTCTTCTCCATTAGGGATTATCATTCCTTATGAGTACAATTCAGAGTAACTTCTGTAAATAGGTTTATAAAGAATCATTTTAAATATCGCAGAATATAAGTAAACAAACATCTGGAAATCACTAACGCAAACTAAAAAAGACTGCTGAATACTATGTTCTCACTTTAGGCAATGAAGAGGTCCAGGAGACACTATTCGGTTGACACTGGCTCCAGCCATGGTGTTCAGGTGAACTTCAGAAATATAAAGTGTCACAGAAGATGACTGCAGTCGTGTTTTTACAACTTCCAGTGGACATGTCAGAATAGCTCCCACTGTACCACCACATCTAAAAAAAAAAAAAAAGAACAAAGCTCATCTACTTGATTCATAAGTTAGTACATATGCCCAGAGCTGTAATCCTCATGGGTACCTGGAGCTTTGCCAACATACTAAAATTTATAATTTTTTATGTTAGATGACTAAACAAATTTTTAAGAGATTCCATTATTTGATTACATACAAACATCTTCAGTAACTAAAATGAACACAGTTTAATAACTATCTGGCAAGAATAATTGCTGATGACTTCAACTGATAGGTGCTGTTACTAAAATTGTACTGGTAAGTCACATCATGGCTTTAAATACTGTCCTAAGGTTTGCTTTAGTACTCATGTATATATAACTTGTGGCTCCGTTAAAATCTAGGCCATTCTTTGAGGTATATCCTGTCTTTCAAACTCCTGTCCTTTCAAACTGAAGAGATGGTCTTCTGAGCATTAAGAAAGAACTCATTGATAGTTAAACATATATAGTTCTCTTATGTTAGATACCCAAATATTCAAAAGTATTTCATCTACAAAAAAATACAGCATTTGAGGGCATGGCTCACACATGTAATCCCAGAGCTTTGGGAGGAGGCAGGAGGATGGTTTGAGGACAGTTTGACATCAGCCTGGGCAACACAGCCAGACCCCACCTTACAAAAAATTTGTTTAAAAAATTAGCCAGGTGTGGTGGGGTATGCATGTAGTCCTAGTTACTCGGGAGGCTGAGGTGGGAAAAGTGCTTGAGCATAGGAGTTCAGGACTACAGTGAATATGATCACGCCACTGCACTCTAGCCTGGGCAACAGAGTGAGACCCTGTCTCAAAAAAGAAAAAAATTGGCATTTGAGTCTCACAATTAATGTCTGTCAGGCCTACACATGGAAATTTGTGCAATGTAGGTAGGGTTGTTAGAATAATCCAACATAAATAAAAGGACGGATCACCAGAACCGTAAGAACAAAAGCTCTTAATGACATTAAACTGTTTAAAAGGTATGTAATATATAGGCTGAGTAATTATTAGTTTATTATTTTAAAATACAAGAGTAGAAAGTAATTTCCTCTTAAAATATTAATAGCTACCAAATGAAGCCTTTAGAACTGCTTTCTAACCAAAAGGGAAAATCGCTCAGAAAAGCTCTTAGTGCGGTCAAAGAGAAAAGCTAGTTGAGTCAGGTTAACATGGACCTTCAAAATGGGCATTAAAAGAAAAAGAAAAGCAACCCATTCAATAAAACACTAAACAATTCTACCCCCACAATTAAAAAAAAACCACACACACATATACATAAAAAGGAAAGCAGGCATGGCAATGTTAGTATCACTCCAAATAGAATTTAAAAGAAATTTTAAAAGATAAAAATATGTCATATTGATTTATTAGTATATGCCACCAAGAAAATAAGATAAAACCAAACTGTATGCAACTAATGAGTGAAAAACTTATGCAACAAAACTATTAAAAGATAAAGAACATTCATACGTAAAATAAAAAACGTAACCCTTACCTCACACTACATTTTAAAATTAACTCAAAATGGATCATAGACCTAAGTTTAAAATGATGAAACTATAAAACATCTAGGAAAAAAAATCTGGAAAAAAATCTTTTAACTTTGTGTTAGGCACAGACTTCTTACATGGAGATCAACAGAAGCACAAATTAAAGGAAAAAAACTGAAAAACTGGACCTTATCAAAACTAAAAACTTATACTCTGAAAGAAACTAAAACTGCTAAGATAATGAAAGAAACTGAGAAGAAAATGAAAGCCACAGACTGAGAACAAATATTTGCAAATCATTACCTGCAAAAGTGCTTATAATCAGGAACAAAACCACGTAATTCAGTAAGAGATTTAACAGATAGTGATATATAGATGCAAATAAATACACAGAATTCTCAAAATCCTTTGTCATCAGGGAAAAGCAAAGTAGATCCATTATAAGATACCACTGCCCATCTATTAATGGCTAGAATTAAAAAGACTGATCAACAGTCAACTGCTGAACAACTGGAAATCTCTTACACTACTGGTGGGAATTAAAAATGGTACAGACATTTTAGAAAGCAGTTTGTCAGTTTCTTACAGAGATAAACATAAAATTGCCACACAACCCTATCTCACTTGTGGGTACTGACCCAAGAGAAATGAACAGGTATGTCCACAAAAAGACTTGTTCATGAATGTTTATAATAGCTATACTTATTAATAGCTGACAACCAGGAACAACCCAAATGTCTATCAACTAGTGGAAGCAAACTGTGATACACCTATATCATGGAATACTATTCTGCAGTAAAAAGCCACCACCTGGATAAATCTCAAAAGCATTATGCTAACTGAAAAAGCTAGGCACAAAAGGCTTTTATTTTTGACATTAAAAAATTATCCCTACTTAAGCAAACATTTTTATGATATTCTAGAAAAGGCAAAATGAGACAAACAGAAATGAGATCAGTGGTTTCCAAGGGGTAGAGGAGAGGGAAGAAAGTGCAAGGGGTATGGGGGAATTCTTGGAATAACAAAAAATGTTCAATATCCTTTTTTTTTTTTTTTGAGATAGGGTCTTGCTCTGTTACCAAGGCTGGAGTGCAGTGCCATGATCATAGCTCACTGTAGCCTTGAACTCCTGGGTCCAAGCAATCCTCTTGCTTCAGCCTCCCTAGCAGCTGGGACTACAGGCACATGCCACCATGCCCAGCTAAGTTTTTTAGTTGTTTGTTGAGACAGGGTCTTGCTGTGTTGCACAAGCTGGTCTTGAACTCCTAGCCTCAAGCAATCCTCCCACTTCAGGCTTCCAAAGTATTGGGATTATAAGCATGAACCACTGGGCCCAGTCAATATCCTGACTATAGTAGTGCTTAAAGGACTTTATAAATCTGCCAAAAGTCAATAAACTGTATACATTTAACAAAGCATAGATTTTACTGTACGTAAACGATACATTGACAAATGTGATTTGAAAAATATGTGAAAACTAGTAGGAATTCTTAATACATGAACTATCTGGGGCTGAATATATTTATATTATGTGAAACATTCAATCATAAATAAGCTTAATATTTCAAAAAAAATTCCACTCATAGCTTTAAATAGGCAGTTAAAAAAATTTAACCTCCCACCAAAAAATGTCGAAACCACAATTATATGGTCAGACTTCAACAAAATTAGACAAAAAGTAGTAGGATTATAGCAAATCTGAAACAAAATTAAGTAGAACTTAGAAACCTCAATACTCAATAAACAAGGAAAAGATATTTTCAAACAGCCATGAAATAGTCTTAAAACCTCATTATATGTAAGGCCACAAGGAGAATCTTAAATAGAAGCCATTAATTTACTTACGATAAGAGTTGAGAGTTAAGTGGTAAAAGACATGAGTCATCATCACACAGTATACTTTGAGTATATGCAATGCAGAACTCAGAAGAACCTGTGGGTTGGTCCATACCATATTCACACTACAACAGTGATCTATTATGGCAAACCATAATAATTTCAATTTGTCTTTGCCTGATTTCTTTTTAGCAGTTTAGTTTATTTACTTTGTAAATTTGTTGAGCATAAAACCCACAAACAGGCCCAAAATCTATAATAAATATGTACATGTTTTGATTTTATATTCTGTAAAACCTAAGAAAGAGTATTGTTGAATATGAATAACTTCTAAAAAATGTCTCCAATGAACATGAATTACTTCTATAATTAAAACGAAAACAAACAAAAAGCAACATGAGCACATAAAGCCATGATTCCTACCCAGTCATTCCTGATTCCAAGAAAATAAATATTAAACAGCGAAAACAAAACAACAATGGTAAAAACAACACCTATGCCTCACACGCTTGTTGTAAAGATGATATAATATAATCCATATAAAGCATTTTGTAAAGTGGCACATAAAAAGTACTCAATAAATAGTAGCTATATAGTTATGTATTTCTATTACTGATAATAGAAACTATGAAATTTTGTAATAGAAGTATTATGAATATTTTGTGGCCAGACCAACAGACAAGGTAAATACTATGATATTTAAAAAACACTTCAGAAGTAAAACACATGAGAATCTGAACTGGCCAGGCATGGTGGCTGATGCCTGTAATTCCAGCCCCTTTCAGAGGCTGAGGTGGTAGGATCACTTGAGTCCAGGAGTTTGAAACCAGCCTAAGCAACACAGTGAGACTCTGTCTCTTAAAAAAAGAAAGAAAGAGACTGGGCGTGGTGGTTCATGCCTGTAATCCTAGCACTGTGGGAGGCCGAGAAAGGTGGATCACCTGAGGTCAGGAGTTCAAGACCAGCCTGGCCAACATGGTAAAACCCTGTCTCTACCAGTAATACAAAAAATTAGCTGGGTGTGGTGATGCACACCTGTAATCCCAGCTACTCCGGAGGCTGAGGCAGTAGAATCGCTTGAACCCGGGAGGTGGAGGTTGCAGTGAGCCGAGATTGTACCATTGCACTCCAGTCTGGGCAACAAGAGTGAAACTCTATCTCAAAAAAAAAAAAAAAAAAAGAGAGAAAGAGAAAAAAAAAACAGCCAGGTGCAGTGGCATATGCCTGTAATCCCAGCTACTTGGGAGGCCAAGGTGAGAGGATCGTTAAACATGGGAGCTCAAGACTTTAGTGAGCTGTGATTGCACTACTGCACTCCAGCCTAGGCAACAGAGTGAGACCCTGTCTCCAAATGATGACGACAACAACAACAAAAAACAAAATTAAAAAACAACAAAAAAATAAGGCCAGGCGTGGTGGCTCACACCTGTAATCCTAGCACTTTGGGAGGCCGAGGAAGCCGGATCACTTGAGGTCAGGAGTTCAAGACCAGCCTGTCAAACATGGTGAAACACCACCTCTACTGAAAATACACACACACACAAAATTACTCGGGCATGGTGGTGCACACCTGTAATCCTAGTTACTTGGGAGTCTGAGGTGGGAGGATTGTTTGAACCTGGGAGGTGGAAGTTGCAGTGAGCTGAGATTGCACCACTGCACACTCCAGCCTGGGTGACAGAGCGAGATTCCACCTCAAAAAAATAAGTCTAAGTAAATTGTAGAGAGGTGGGGGTGGCATAAGTGGGTAGATGCACAAGCACTAGGTTTTCCTGAAGCAGTTTTACATTATAGAATGCAATAGATGTGTAGTGTAGGGGTGACACTCTGGTATTTCTCTTGCTGCAATTAAAAAAATAATTATTATGCACACTGAAATCAGAATTGATGTAGAGAACAAAACCATTGCTTCAATAAAGTTGGGATGAACTACATTAGATTTATCTTTTCTCCATGTCAAAAATATCACTGTCTAAAGAAATATGCCAGAAGAACAGAAAGCCCCAGAGAAATCTGCAGCTGCAAGTTTTCAACCAATGAGGCAAATGGGAAAGACAACTTAGTAAAGAGGAAGAAAGGCTTGCAGAGGGAAATACCAAAAAGCAGCAGGGTTTTGCCCTGCAGAATCCCTGAGAGGCCTAATGATTAAGGGCACCAAGTATTCAAGAGGGAATTAAGGCAAAGAACTGAAAACAGAAGGACTGGCTGCTGCCACACAGGCTGTATGACAAAGGTAGGATGCCCAGTGTCTCCCTATGCCTTACACACACACACACACACACACACACACACACACACACACACACANACACACACAGAGACACACACAAGCTATATTCCTAGGCAGAAGGCTAATTCTCTGAAGAACACAAACTCAACATTTCTGAGGTTAGGTTTAGCAGGAACAAAGGATGCAAAAACAATCCACACCAAGATGCACTACTGCAATCTTTCAAGGACTTCAACTCCAGAAAAAAAAAAAAGGTCACATAATAGAGGAAAAGTGACCAGATTAGCATCACGCTTCTCGACAACTGCAGATTACTTATCCTAAAATTCTATACCAAACCAAACTATACATCTGGGACAAAGTATTCAAGAAATTGTCTACTGTATACCCTTTTCTTACACAGCCAACTAAAAAATGTATTCCACAAACTAAGAGAGTAAACTAAAAGAAGATGGCGATGGGGAGGGAATCAAATGCAGGAACAGAATAACCCAAGACAGAGAAAGAAGTCCCAAGATGATAGTGAAACGGCAGACCTGGGAAAAAAAACCAAGCAAGATAGGATTAGTATGACAGAATTCAGTGGGCCAGAAGTCTCCAGGAAAAAAAAGACTCACAGATGAACACAGCTGACCATATGAAAAAAAAATGTTCAAGTATGAGTACTCACACAACTAAGCAAAAGTTTTTTAATGGAGGTAATTATTAACTTCAGGGGTAGTCAGGGACAGTGGCATGGGGCGGGGAGGAATGAAGTTATTCATAAGAAAGGAAAGGTCACCATAATAGACAACTCAAACTTAGCTCAGCAGTGAACAAACAATATTTGTATCGTCATAATAAGGTAAGCACTGACTACTGATTTAACAAAAACTGTATCAAATTTTATATTGAGAGGATGTAAAGAAAGGGGAAACAGAGAGTGGTAAAATATAACTAACTCCTTATCTACCACAACAGAAAGATGATGTATAATATATTAATTTGAAAACTAAGAAAAAGCAACAGAGGAAAAATGGTGGAGTAGAAGCAGGCACTCATTACTGGTCTTGTTTCCCTCTGATCCAGTGATGTGGATGACATCAGTTGCAAGGTGTGGCCAATGTAATTTGCTATTAATAACACAGTTCAAGGCTCGATGCTTTACTATTTTAAAAAAGTTACAATTCAAAGTTATTTCTATAAAGCAGTCACTGGTTTGTTCTGTGTGCTTTCTTGACTGGCAAAGAATTCCAAAGACAGAATAGCCAAGTCTGTAGCAGAAGAGCTAAGTTCATTAATCTGTAACATCAAAAATTCAGAAAGGAGAGTTTCTTTCAATGTCACTATACCCCTGGTCACTATACCCTTGGTATACCCAGATTAGAAGTAACTACATGTTCTTTATATTCGGAGCAAAATGACCTGGATCGACACTCATTTAAAGTTTTATAGGCAAATGTCTTATATCTTAAAGATATGAGAAGGCCAAGATCACTTGGTGAGTCAAATAATCACATAGCTATGTATTGATCTTATAGAATATTTAAAATTGTTTAATATGGTTATCACTGAAGAATTTTATAAGACACTTTAAACTATTTCATTTTCATGATGTTTGTCAAATTGTACAGTAAGTTTATCAAGTCATCTCAGTAATTTACTGGAATGTAGACATATCTCTAGCCTATTAGGTAATACTGCAGATGCTAGTAAAGCCAAACTTTTTAGAGTTTAACTGTCTAAGAACTTTCAAATGTTGTTTCTATTTAGTGCATATACTGAAGATAAAAATTCTAGCATGCCAGGGCATCTAGCTACCTTAAGGGCCTTTATGGACCTCTTGAGTAAAGGAGTGGCAAAAAGATACTTAGAGTGTTTTTTTTGTTTGTTTTTGAAGCTAGGCACAGTGTAACCAAAACTGCTTTAAAAAACAAAACAAAACAACCCTGTGCAAACAGGTCTTGTAAGAAAGAGCAAGGCCTCTGTTAGGGGCCTCAAAGTGCTCTCCCACACTAGTTATTGAAGCACAGGAATCAAAAGTTGAGGGTGGGGAGACGGGAGAGAAAGGAGAAAGAAATTGTTCACTGAGTGAATATGAATAGCAAGCAGATGAATTTCAGCCATCATACCCAGTCATGAATTCCTAAGACAGTACACAGACATAAAACTCCATCGACTGGATAGTCCCAAGCTGCTGAACCACTAGATCTGGCTCCCCTAGCTTTAAAAGGACTTTTACTAGCCATACTTGGAAAAAATCCAAGGCACTGTTAGATATATGTCCTCAATATTAACCTCTTGAGCATGTATGGATCAGGAAACTTGTTTTTAACAGGAAAGGTAACAGATGAACAAAATATTTTCTGATGAGGTCCACAATATTTGTATGTGCATATTATTTAAAAAGGTACTTCAGAATTCATTTTGTTAACTGTACACAGTGTTTAGCTTTATAAGGCAAGATGAATAGGATAAAATATTTTATTTTTCTGCCTGCAGTGATATTCTACTTAGGGTATTAGTTACATTAAGAAATATCACTCACTAAACATGAAGTTTCTTTAAAATGCTAGCCAAACTTAAGGAATTTTTCAATCTTAAAACATGTAGACTGCACTGGGCGTGGTAGCTCAGGCCTGTAATCCCAGCACTTTAGGAGGCCAAGGTGGGTGGATCGCCTGAGGTCAGGAGTTCAAGACCAGCCTGGCCAACATGGTGAAACCCTGTATCTACTAAAAATACAAAAAATTACCTGAGCGTGGTGGCAGGCACCTGTAATCCCAGCTACTTGGGAGGCTGAGGCAAGAGAATTGCTTGAACCTGGGAGGTGGAGGTTGCAGTGAGACAAGATGGTGCCACTGCGCTCTACCATGTGCAACAGCAGCAAAACTCCATCTCAAAATAATAATAATAATAAAAAAATGTAGATTGTCCCTGAAATTCTATGCAAATCATTAAGGAAGTCTTACCAAAAATTGTTTCTCTGGTAGTACATTTGTGTAACTATTTTCTCTGAAGCTTTAATGTTCAGACAAGAAACAATACAAGTTTTTGAAACGGCGATGGTCATCTATATACCTGACAAACTAACTTATGAAAAGTCAGCAATGCGTGGTTCAGAATAAAACAGCATTTTTTAAAGTATAAGAAGTGTTTCTGATGCAGAAAAAAATTCACAGGTTATTCTTATTTTGGATGATAAAGCAAAATCAAGACTAGTAATACAGAAAATTTTAGCCAACTGAGATAAACATGGAAGCAAGCCGTATCATGCAGCCCAAGATGCAATTGTACAGTCTTTACCACTATTTAGAGTGTTTTTTGGTTTTCGTAAAGGTAGGCACAGTGTAACCAAGACTGGTTTAAAAAAACAAAAACGAAAATCTCTGTGCAAATAGGTCTTTTAAGAAACAGCAATGCCTTTGTTGGGGGCCTCAAAGTGCTTACTATTTTAAGGAAAAATAGTAGGATACGAGACTGAGGGAAAAAAAAAAATCCATTATAGGAACAAAACAGGCTGAGAGAATGTGGTAGGTTTAGTAAAAGTAAAGTTCCCCCTTTCTTTGCTACCCTTTACAGCAAACCTTAAAATTGTCTATTTGTTGTCTCTAATTTCTCTCCTACTCCAACCAGACTTTTACTTCCCTGCCCTGGAAATTACTGAAAAAGTCACCAAAGGTCCTCAATTAAATTCAGTGGTTAACAGCTTTCAGACATCTTAAATGACACCAGCATTTGATAGTTGATCATTTACTCCTTTCTAGATCTTGTATATTTGCTTCATTTGGATTTCAGAATACCCTATTTTTTTGGTCACTATGAAGTCTATTTGGCTGGTTCTTCCTCTTCTCCTCATTCCTCTTCTCCTGCTCTCTTTTATTGAAGTCCCCAGAGGGTAGTTCTTGGTCCCTTCTTCTCTATATTCACTCCCTTAGTGATGTCAACTAGGCTCATGGCACCACTTATGTTCCAATGACCACTAAATGTATATCCCTAGTCCAATCCTCTTTCCTGGACTCCAGGCTAGTACATCCAATCACTTAAACAACTAGCTTCTTGACCTCTCTATTTCTCAAACTTACCATGTCTAAAATGGAACTTCTGATCTCCCCTTACGCCAACTCTGTTCCATCTGCAAACTTGCCCATCTCAGTTGACAGCAATTCCACCCTTCCAGGTGCCCAAACTAAAAACCCTGGAGTTATTCTTTGCTCTTCTTCTACACTCTGCATTCAATAGGTCTAAAATCTTATTACCTTTACCTTCCAAGTCTAGCTAGAATTCAACCACTTCTCACAAGGTCCGTTGCTTCCAACCTAGTCTGAATCACCATTATCACTCAAGTGGATTACTGAAATAGCCAAATCAACTCCCTACTTTTGCCTCTGACACACGCATAGTCTAACAGAGACCAGTTAGCCTTTAAAAATTCTATGATGACTCCTCCCATTTCAATAGAAAAGGTCACAATCCTTTAAAGGCCTAAGAAGGCGCTATCATTCTGGCCTTACCTGCCTCATTATCTCACTCTTACTGGGGCTAGGGTCTTACTGGGACTAGGGTCTTACTGGGGCTAGTTCCTTTTGTATAGCTTATTCTCTCCCTTCCAAATCTTTACTCAAATGTCATCTTCTTAGTAAGATTCATCATCATTCGATTTAGTACTAGAGTGCACTCCCACCACAGCCCTTAAAGGTGCACCACTTTTTTCCCATAACACTTAACGCCTTCTAGCTAATGAAAACAACTACTAAACAAGACAGTCCCTTTTTAGATAATTGTCAATATTCTTCAATACTATATTAAAACCGGACAAGTGGTAGGTACTTAAAGGTTAGTTGCAATGTAGAATCTGAATCATACCAGTAAACTTTTCGTACTGTTGTATTAAAATCCACTGGTCTTTTTTAAAATCTGAATGACGCTTTTACCCATGCCTGACTCTATGACATCATATATATATCGGTCATTTGAAAAATACTGGTTCACTGGGTTTGCAGGTCTTTCAAAACATTCTAAAAGTATTAAAAAAATGTACACTTACTATCACCATCTCATCAGAAACATCCTTAGGTACTGGAAGGCTGGGGGAGAGGGGTCAATTCAAAAATTCAAATTTCTGTTTGAAAACTAGAATTTTGTCATTGGTAACAAATGCTATCAGTGGTTTTCCTTAAAAAGGCTTCCTTCAGTTTTTGGTAAAATGTCTGGTCTGAGTAGTCAGTCTATTAATCGTTAAGTGAGAATGGGTCTCCATGAAAAAAAGAAGCTAGTGTGGCCTACAATTGAAACAATGCATAACCACACTTCCGCATGCAGTTACTTTATGCCTATTTCCCATTTTGTCACACAAAATATTAAATATAGAGGTATTCAAAGGTTGCGATGTAATAAAATTAGTATTTTTACTCCCTCAAGAGCATTCTTAAGTTAAACTGGCTTTTTTTTTAATTGCAAGTACCTGGAGGTGAATATGATTACTATAGTCTGGTGCCACTGCCTTGATGCATGCTAAGGCATCAACAGTTTTACCCATCATTGCTTTTGTGCTATCAGGACAAATGTCAACACATTTGTGCCAATAATGTCTTTGTTTTTTATGAAAATAGTTTTAAACTCTCAAACCACAAGTAGGGTCTCAAGAAGGAGAATCCCTGACCCACAATGCTGTGCTACACTAATCCATTTGCAGAAAAATGGTAGCTGCTTTGCTACAGTAATCCATTTACAGAAAAGTGGTTTCTTTGAGAATATTATCCAACAGGATAAGAAACTTCCCTTAGTTTTGCAATCTATTAGTAAGAAGAACAGAATGCATTTTTAGAAGGAAAAAAAGGGGAGGAGGATGTCTGAATGTTTGTCTCCTCCAATGTTAATAAGATGAAATCCTACTCACATCCCAAGGTGATAGTATTAAGCGGTAGACACTTTCAAGGTGATTAGGTCATGAGATTGTAGCCCTGACATTTGGGATTACTACCTTTCTAAGACACCAGAGATCCTGGCTAGCTTCTCCTACTACATGAGGATACAGCAAGAGAGTGTCTTCTATAAGGAAGTAGACCACCATCAGACAACGAACCTGTTATTGCTTTAATTTTGAACTTTCCAGCCTTCAGGACTGATAGGAATATTTGTTATTTATAAGCCACCAGTTTTTGGTATTTTGTAATAGCAGCTTAAACAGAGCAAGACAGAGGAAAAGGAGAGGTAGTAAAAATTAAGGAAATGAGACTAATAAAAATATGGTCAGAGTGAAGGGGAAATAAATCACATTAATTATACTTTTAAGTATTCTACTTTTGCCCTGATCTTCAAGAAAACCGGTGAAATAATTTAACAAATATCATTCATTATACCAAAATGGGAGTTTCAATAAATAATAATGATTGAGCAAATAAATGAGCTCCAGGATATAAAAAACAGACAGTTCTTAGATCATCTTTGATTTTACTCACTACATATATTAAATTCTCTGTCATAGAAGCTACAAAGAAAAAACTTCATCTACTTAAAGTCTGAAGGTATATAGCTCCTATATGAGACAGTATCTCCCTCAAATACAAAAAAATGAGCTGCCTCTGTAGATATATGCCACTGATAAAATAACTGGACAATGTATAATTCCATCAGTCTTTAAAAATACATTTCATATTGCTTTCATCTCTACATACATACAGTATTAGAGGTACAAATAAAATTAAATTATATTTACATCTTTTTTACAGGCTGCCATGATATGGTTCCTTAACTCAATTAACCTAACTACTGACCTTACAAACTCTGAATATTAACTCTGGCAAAAACATAATGGGATCAAAGGGTGTCTTAAAGAAAGCACGAGTTATGCATGTCAGTATTTCACCCAGAACCAAGGTCCAGTGATGGTGTTTAACAATACAGTTACTAGGCTATTAGAAATCTGGGATTCTGATAAACATATCTGAATATTACAATTTTACTTATCAGAAAAACAACTCAAAGGCTCCATATTCTGAAAACCCTTGCCTAAGATTAAACACACTGTGACAGGTTACTGATGGTTCTTTTAAAATATACTGGGCTTTCTTTAAATAGATAAGGTGTGTTTTACTTAACTCACTTATGTAACCACATATAAAAATAAAATCAAGATGAAATGCAAAGGAAGATAAATTATATGACTGAGCACCTACCTTGTATCAGATTCTACATACCAATATCTCATTTAATAGTCTAAATAAACTACATACGCTAGACTGGCGGGGACGGGATGGAGCTCCTAATCTATGTGTTTAGATGCTACAAAAACCTCCCATTCCTGTTCTTAAACCAGAAAACCTACATTTACATGTTTTTGTAATAACAAAATGATGATCCTAATCCAAAGTGGGAAATTAGTGCAATCAAGCTAACATTTATTTCAAATATAAGTATGCCCCATTTTTAACAAAACTTGATATATGAATCCTGAACGCGGAGTAATAGAAATGTTAGGAGCTAGAGAAGGGCTTTCGAGATCATATAATACAATCTCCTAATTTTATAGATGAAGCAATTGAAATGAAAGTGTCAATATTTCACCCAAATTAAAACAGTGCTAGACTACATCAGTGGTCTCCTCACTTCAGGTGTTATAGATCTAATTACACGAGGAAATTCAATTATTTGCATGAGATCTTTTCAAGAGCATCTACACAGCGACTGCATTTTAAAAAAAAAGATTTAATTTGCCTGATTATTGGCAGCAAACATTTCAGAAATATGGAAAGCCAATTGCCTAAACCGGGTCTCACAGATTAATAGAAAAATATTGTTTTTATGCCAGAACAGTGGCTCGCCCATAATTGGTGTACAATAAATGTTTGTTGAATGAAAGTGTGCCAACCTAAAGTATTGCCATCATTGGCTCAATAGAGTCCATATGTCCAACTCAAAGTAAGACACCGTGAACAGAACTGCATGTATATTTCTTTCATAATCTTAAAAGTGGTGGATCTAAAAACTGTAGTATTTAAGAAGATGCCGGTAAGTCTCAGCATAATTCACCGAAGCCATTTTTGATAAGAAAACTCTTTATAGTCCTCCAAATAAGTAACGCTTAAAATTGCTGATTCTCCAAATGATATAAAGGAACAAATCTAAACAGGAGGCTAAATTGGCAGCTCTAATACTCATGTTGGCAATCAGGGAACTAAGACTTTGGGCTTAGTCCTAATCTTGCACACACATAGTAACTATTAACACTATCTTCAAAAAATCTGACCTCTCTCCACTCCTACTTTCTCCTAAGCAGCAGAAAAGCAAACGGTGTACAAGAGGGGTGGTTTTCTCGAAAGGAGTCTGACCCCAAAAGTACTGCAAAGCTTTGCACCCCATTCACCACCTGGAAAAGCTCGGGCAAGAAATTTTCCAAGGCCTAGAAACACCCTACAGCAACCACGGGAGAATACCAACGCCTTCCCCGCTGGATCCCATAGCTCCCTTACCACCCACCCTGCAAAGTCGAGCCCGGAAATGAGCTGCCCGAGGTCCGAGGTGGGGCGTGAGTGACGTGCGGAGGCCCAAGCGCGCGGCAAGGGGCGAAGGCTGAAGGAGGCTCCGGCGCCCATTTTGTCCTCAGCCTCCGCACTTTCCGCCCCGTCCCCTTGGGCCATGCAACCTACGCGAAATCCGGAGCCAGGCTACTCAAAGCGGCCCTGAATCCCCGACACCCACTAGACTGCGGCGTGCGGCCGGGTCCAGAGGCGGTCGGGTAATCAAGCGCCGACCCCAGTTCTCGCCGGCGTCTCCTAAGACGCTTGAACTCGGCCTCCGCCTCACTCCAGGCCCAGCGGGCGCAAACCTCACTCCCGGCCCGGGTTATGAAACCCTCAACCTTGTCTGCCTGGGCCTCTCTCGCTCCCGGGCCCGGGCCTCACCCCCTCGCTTCCCCGAACCGGAGCCCCCTACGCCACCCACGGGCTGGGTCTCTCCCCTCACTCGCGGGCCCGTGGCTGCTCCCCGCCCAGGCCTCACCCCCGCCCCCCCGTCCCCCTTCACCCCCCTTCGCCCCTCTCGCCTGCGTCTTCGGCCCCAGCACCCTCAGCCCCAGTGCGCACGCCCCGCCAGGACCGTACCCCCCGGCAAACAGATGCACTAGCGTGTCCCTCTGGCTCATTCTCTCTCCCGCATGTCCTCCGGGCGCTGAGGCGGGACGCAGATCTGGCCGCCCGCTACGGCAGGCGGCTTCGGTCCCGGACTGGAGACGCACAGCGCCCCGGGGACGGCGAGGAGGCTGGCCGAGACGCGGCTGCAGAAAGCAACCCGGCACAGCCCTCCCCGCGGCACTCTAGCCGCCCCGCCGCCTGCCTAAGCGCGCCGCCCTCCACCCAAGGCTGAGAGAGACCCGGCGCAGCGCGACAGAGGGTGGGCGGGGGATGGTAGGGGAAAGATGACTATTTGATGGCCCCCGACATAAACAGAGGCTCCCATTGGTCTGAGGGTCGTGACGTCACGCACTCTGCCGGGCTCTTTCACGTGATCCCTGTGGGCTCTTTCAATGAAAGGGGCCACGAGGCGTGGCCAGAGCGCGTGCCCGCGGGGTGGTAGGTCACCGCGCCTGTCGCACCTGAGGCCTAGGGCGAGAGACCTGGAATGAACGCGACAATCACGGCTGCGCTCTCCTGAACAGGGAACTGGCGGGGCGGGAAAAATCGCCTTGGTTCCGGGTTCACAAGAGGATTACTTTGAAAAAATTGGATTTATGACCCAGCAATTCCCTTGGTGTCTCAGAGTAACATTTCGCACAATGCATAAAAAGGTTTGTGCATGGATACTCCTGTGCAGGCTCACAAACAGTTCAGAATTATGAACAATGCTTGTAGTAGCAGAAAATTGAAATCAGTGGGGGAATGAAGAAATAAATCACGGAACATTCCTACTATGGAATATTATGCAATCGTGACAGGGGATGAGGTGACTCCATATGGCAAAAAATCTCCCGAGGTGTGTAATAAGTAAAAAAGGCAAGTAGAATTTAAACACTCGGGTTTATTTTTTAAATAATAAAGTAAAAGTTCATGGAAAATGGAATTAAAAGATACAATTTAAAAATACAAACTTTGTTTTTCAACGTAAGCTTCATCAAGTTAAAAACACTTTGGTAAGTGATGATACCAGCTGTTTAGTCCATCTGTAAAGAATTGAGGGTTATGGGAATTTAATCATGAAAATGCAGGCTTTTTTACATTATTAACTGAAGAAAAATGGGTGCCATTTACAGATTTTTCACGATTAGAAAACAAAAATATGTCAGAAGGAGCCAGGTCAGGAATGTAAGATGGATACCTAATAGTTTCCCATCGAAAATCCTGGAAAAATGCCCTTATTTAAAGAGGAATGAGCAGGGACATTGTCCTGGTGGAGAAGGACTCTCGGGTGAAGATTTCGTAAGTGTTTTTCTGCTAAAGCTTTGCTTCACTTTCTCCTGTAATAAGCAGATGTTATTGTTCTTCGGCCCTCCAGAAAGTCAACAGGCAAAATACCTTGAGCCTCCCGAAAAGCTGCTGCTCTGACTTCGGCTTTTGACCAGTACACTTTTGATTTGACTGGACCACTTGCACCTCTTGGTAACTATTGCTTTGATTGTGCTTTGGCTTCAGGATCATACTGGGAAAGCTATGTTTGATCTCCTATTACAATTCTTCAAAGAAATGTTTCAATATATTGATCCCACTTGTTTACAATTTCCATTGAAAGCTCTGCTCTTGTCTGCAGCTGATTTGGGTGCAACATTCTTGCACTCATCACGTGAAAATTTGCTCAACTTCAGTTTTTCAGTGAGAAATGTATAAGTAGAACCAGTTGAGATGTCTATGGTGTTGTCTATTATTTGTGCTGTTAATTGCGGGTCCTTTTCAATTATGGCACACCGAAGAATAATCTTTTCCTCAAAAATCGATGTGGATTGTTTGCCACCACAGGCTTCCTCTTCAACATTATCTCATCCCTTCTGCAAACAAGTTACCCATTTGTAAACTTCAGATTTCTTTGGGGGAATTTTCCCCATCAAACTTTTGTAAAGCATCCTTGATTTCCCCATCCTTCCACCCAATCTTGACCATAAATTTGATGTTTGTTCTTGCTTCAATTCATGCTGCTCTGATAGGGACTGTTTTCAAGCTGATGTCTTATCCTTTTTAGTGCCTCAAACTAGATCTTGTTCACATGCATTATAACAAGTGAGTATGAATTTTTGGTGCAAATAAGTTTGAAATTCATACATAGTTTTTTTTTTTTAGGGAAAATGTTTATATAAATTTAAATTTACGTATATTCCATCCTTCTCTTAACTGAAAAGAGTAAAAAACTTTCTGAGATTTTTTTTGCTACTTACCAGTTCTTTTTTTTTTTTTAAATATACTTTTAAGTTCTGAGATACATGTGCAGAATGTGGAGGTTTGTTATGTAGGTATACATGTGCCATGGTGGTTTGCTGCACCCATCAACCCGTCATCTACATTAGGTACTTCTCCTAATGCTATCTATCTCCTTGCCCCCCCAACCGCCAACAGGCCCCAGAGTGTGATGTTCCCCTCCCTGTGCCCATGTGTTCTCATTTTTCAACTCCCACTTGTGAGTGAGAACATGGGGTGTTTGATTTTCTGTTCTTGCGATAGTTTGCTGAGAGTGATGGTTTGCAGCATTATCCATGTCCCTCCAAAGGACACAAACTCATCTTTTTTTTATGGCCGCACAGTATTCCATGGTCTATATGTGCCACATTTTCTTTATCCAGTCTAACATTGATGGGCATTTGGGTTGGTTCCAAGTCTTTGCTATTGTGAATAGCGCTGCAATAAACATATGTGTGCATGTGTCTTTATAGTAGAATGATTTACAGTCCTCTGGGTATATACCCAGTAATGCGATTGCTGGGTCAAATGGTATTTCTAGATCCTTGAGGAATCGCCACACCATCTTCCACAATGGTTGAACTTATTTACACTCCCACCAACAGCGTAAAAGCATTCCTATTTCCCCACATCCTCTCCAGCATCTATTGTTTCCTGACTTTTTAATGATCACCCTTCTAACTGGCATGAGATGGTGTCTCATTGTGGTTTGTATTTGCATTTCTCTAATGACTAGTGGTGATGAGCTTTTTTCATATGTTTGTTGGCCACATAAACGTCTTGTTTTGAGAAGTGTCTGTTCATATCCTTCATTCATTTTTTGATGGGGTTTTTTTTTTGTTGTTGTTGTTGCTGTTTTGTTTTTGTTTTTGTGTTTGTTTTGAGACAGAGTCTCGCTCTTGTTACCCAGGCTGGAGTGCAATGGTGCGATCTCGGCTCACTGCAACCTCTACCTCCTGGGTTCAAGTGGTTCTCCTGCCTCAGCCTCCCTAGTAACTGGGATTACAGGTGCCCGCCACCACGCCCAGCTAATTTTTTTTTTTTTTTGTATTTTTAATAGAGACAGGGTTTCATTATGTTGGCAAGGCTGGTTCTTGAACTCCTGACCTCAGGCAATCCACCCACGTCAGCCTCCCAAAGTACTGGGATTACAGGCATGAGCCACTGTGCCCGGCTGGTTTTTTTTTTTTTTTTTTTTTTAAATAAATTTGTTTAAATTCCTTGGAGATTCTGGATATTAGCCCTTTGTCAGATGGATAGATTGCAAAAATTTTCTCCCATTCTGTAGGTTGCCTGTTCACTCTGGATAGTTTATTTTGCTGTGCAGAAGCTCTTCAGTTTAATGAGATCCCATTTGTCAATTTTGGCTTTTGTTGCCATTGCTTTTGGTGTTTTAGTCATGAAGTCTTTGCCCATGTCTATGCCTGAATGGTATTGCCTAAGTTTTCTTCTAGGGTTTTTATGGTTTTAGGTCTTAAATTTAAATTTTTAATCCATCTTGAGTTAATTTTTGTATAAGGTATAAGGAAGGGGTACAGTTCCAGTTTTCTGCATATGGCTAGCCAGTTTTCCCCAACACCATTTATTAAATAGGGACTCCTGTCCCCATTGCTTGTTTTTGTCAGGTTTGTCAAAGATCAGATGGTTGTAGATGTGTGGTGTTATTTCTGAGGCCTCTGTTCTGTTCCAATGGTCTATATATCTGTTTTGGTACCAGTACCATGCTGTTTTGGTTACTGTAGCCTTGTAGTATAGTTTGAAGTCAGGTAGCATGATGCCTCCAGCTTTGTTCTTTTTTCTTAGGATTGTCTTGGCTATATGGGCTCTTTTTTGGTTCCATATGAAATTTAAAGAAGTTTTTTCTAATTCTGTGTAGACAGTCAATGGTAGCTTGATGGGAATAGCATTGAATCTATTAATTACCTTGGGTCGTATGGCCATTTTCACTATATTGATTCTTCCTATCCATGAGCATGGAATGTTTTTCCCTTTGTGTTCTCTCTTATTTCCTTGAGCAGTGGTTTGTAGTTCTCCTTGAAGAGGTCCTTTACATCCCTTGTAAGTTATATTCCTAGGTATTTTATTCTCTTTGTAGCAGTTGTGAATTGGAATTTGCTCATGATTTGGCTGTTTGTCTATTATTGGTGTACAGGAATGCTTGTGATTTTTGCACATTGATTTTATATTCTGAGACTTTGCTGAAGTTGCTTATTAGCTTAAGGAGTTTTTGGGCTGAGATGATGGGGTTTTCTAAATATACGGTCATGTCATCTGCAAACGGAGAAAATTTGACTTCCTCTCTTCCTATTTGAATACCCTTTATTTCTTTCTCTTGCCTGATTGCCCTGGCCAGAGCATATCCAACACGACGTTGAATAAGAGTGTTGAGAGAGGGCATCCTTGTCTTATGGTGGTTTTCAAAGGGAATGCTTCCAGTTTTTGCCCATTCAGTATGATATGGGCTATCAGTTTGTCATAAATAGCTCTTACTATTTTGAGACACGTTCCATCAATATCTAGTTTATTGAGTGTTTTTAGCATGAAGCGGTGTTGAATGTTATCAAAGGCCTTTTCTGCATCTATTGAGATAATCATGTGGTTTTTATCACTGGTTCTGTTTATGTGATGGGTTATGTTTATTTATTTGCATATGTTGAACCAGCCTTGCATCCAAAGGATGAAACCAACTTGATTGTGGTGGATAAATTTTTAATGTGCTGCTGGATTCAGTTTGCCTCTACTTTATTGAGGATTTTTACATCGATGTTCATCAGGGACATTGGCCTGAAATTTTCTTTTTTGTGGTGTCTCTGCCAGGTTTTGGTATCAGGATGATGCTGGCCTCATTAAATGAGTTAGGGAGAAGTCTCTTTTTTTCTATTGTTTGGAATAGTTTCAGAAGGAATGATACCAGTGCCTCTTTGTACCTCTGGTGGAATTCGGCTATGAATCCGTCTGGTCCTGGGCTTTTTTTGGTTGGTAGGCTATTACTTACTGCCTCAGTTTCAGACCTTGTTATTGGTCTATTCAGGGATTTGAGTTCTTCCTGGTTTAGTCTTGGGAGGGTGTATGGTCCAGGAATTTATCCATTTCTTCTAAATTTTCTAGTTTATTTGCATAGAGATATTTATAGTATTCTCTGATGGAAATTGTATTTGTGTGGGATCGGTGGTAATATCCCCTTTATCATTTTTAATTGTGTCTGTTTGATTCTTTTCTTTTTGCTGCTTTATAAGTCTGGCTAGTGGTCTATCTATTTTGTTGATCTTTTCAAAACAGCTCCTGGATTCATGATTTTTTTCAGGGTTTTTTTTTTTTGTTTCTATATCTCCTTCAGCTGTGCTCTGATCTTAGTTATTTCTTGTCTTCTGCTAGCTTTTGAATTTTTTTGCTCTTGCTTCTCTAGTTCTTTTAATTGTGATATTGTGATGTTAGGGTATCAGTTTTAGATCTTTCCTGCTTCCTTCTGTGAGCATTTAGTGCTATAAATTTCCCTCTGAACACTGCTTTAGCTGTGTCCCAGCGATTCTGGTACATTGTGTTTTTGTTCTCATTGGTTTCAAAGAACTTATTTATTTCTGCTTTCATCTTGTTATTTACCCAGTAGTTATTCAGGAGTAGGTTGTTCAGTTTCCATGTAGTTGTGTGGTTTTGAGTGAGTTTCTTAATCCTGAGTTCTAATTTGATTGTTCTGTGGTCTGAGAGACTGTTATTATGTCCATTCTTTTGCATGTGCTGAGGAGTGTTTTATGTGGTCGATTTTAGAATAAGTGCTATGTGGTCTTGAGAAGAATGTGTATTCTGTTGATTTGGGGTGGAGAGTTCTGTAGATGGTCCACTTGGTCCAGAACTGAGTTCAAGTCCTGAATATCCTTGTTAATTTTCTGTCTCATTGATCTGGCTAATATTGACAGTGGGGTGTTAAAGTCTCCCACTATGATTGTGTGGGAGTCTAAGTCTCTTTGTAGGTCTCTAAGAACTTGCTTTATGAATCTGGGTGCTCCTGTATTGAGTGCATATATATTTAGGATAGTTAGCTCTTTTTCTTGCAATGATCCCTTTACCATTACATAATGCCCTTCTGTGTCTTTTTTGATCTTTGTTAGTTTAAAGTCTGTGTTGTCAGAGATTAGAATTACAACCCCTGCTTTTTTTTTGCTTTCCATTTGCTTGGTAAATATTCCTTTATCCCTTTATTTTGAGCCTATGTGTGTCTTTGCATGTGAGATGGGTCTCCTGAATACAGCACACCAATGGCTCTTGACTCTTTATCCAATTTGCCAGTCTGTGCCTTTTAATTGGTACATTTAGCCTATTTACGTTTAAGGTTAATATTGTTATGTGTGAATTTGATCTTGTCACTAAGATGCTACCTGGTTATTTTGCCCATTAGTTGATGCAGTTTCTTCATAGTGTTGGTTGTCTTTACATTTTGGTTTGTTTTTGCAGTGGCTGGTACCAGTTTTTCCTTTCCATATTTAGTGCTTCCTTCAGGAGCTCTTGTAAGGCAGGCCTGGTGGTGACAAAATCCCTCAGCATTTGCTAGTCTGTAAAGGATTTTATTTCTCCTTCACTTATGAAGCTTAGTTTGTCTGGATATGAAATTCTGGGGTGAAAATTCTCTTCTTTAAGAATGTTGAATATCGGCCCCCACTCTCTTCTGGCTTGTATGGTTTTGACTGAGAGATTCTCTGTTAGTCTGATGGGCTACCCTTTGTGGGTAACCCAGCCTTTCTCTCTGGCTGCCCTTAAGATTTTTTCCTTCATTTTAACCTGGGTGAATCTGACAATTTTATGTCTTGGGGTTGCTCTTCTCGAGGAGTATCTTTGTGGCGGTCTCTGTATTTCCTGAATTTGAATGTTGGCCTCTCTTTCTAGGTTGGGGAAATTCTCCTGGATAATATTCTAGAGTGTTTTCCATCTTGGTTCCATTCTGCCTGTCACTTTCAGGCACATCAATTAAATGTAGGTTTGGTCTTTTCATGTAGTCCCGTATTTCTTGGAGGCTTTGTTTGTTCCTTTTCATTCTTTTTTCTCTCATCTTGTCTTTATGCTTTATTTCATTAAGTTGATCTTCAATCTCTGATATCCTTTCTTCCACTTGATTGATTTGGCTATTGTATGCTTCGCAAAGTTCTCATGCTGTGTTTTTCACCTCTATCAGGTCATTTATGTTCTTCTCTAAACTGGTTATTCTAGTTAGCCATTCCTCTAACCTTTTTTTAAGGTTCTTAGCTTCCTTGCATTGGGTTAGAACATGCTCCTTTAGCTCAGAAGAGTTTGTTATTACCTACCTTCTGAAGCCTACTTCTGTCAATTCGTCAAATTCATTCTCCATCCAGTTTTGTTCCCTTGCTGGCGAGGAGTTATGATCCTTTGCAGGAGAAGAGACATTCTGGTTTTTGGCATTTTCAGCCTTTTTGCACTGGTTTTTCCTCATCTTCAAGGATTTATCTACCTTTGGCCTTTGCTGTTGGTGACCTTCAGATGGAGTTTTTGCTTGGTTGTCCTTTTTTTTTGATGTTGATGCTATTGTTTTCTATTTGTTAGTTTTCCTTCTAACAGTCAGGCCCCTCTTCTGCAGGTCTGCTGGAGTTTGCTGGGGGTGCACTCCTGACCCTGTTTGCCTGGGTATCACCAGCAGAGGCTGCAGAACAGCAAAGATTGCTGCCTGCTCCTTCGTCTGGAAGGTTCATCCCAGAGGGGCACTTGACAGATACCAGCCGGAGCTCTCCTGTATGATGAGTCTGTGGACCTCTGCTGGGAATTGTCAACCTGTCAGGACGCTCAGAGGTCAGGGGCCCACTTGAGGAGCCAGTCTGTCCCTTAGCAGAGTCTGTCACTCTCTTCAGAGCTGGAAGGCAGGAATGTTTAAGTCTGCTGAAGCTGTGCCCACAGCTGCCCCTTCCCCCAGGTGCTCTGTCCCAGGGAGATGGGAGTTTTATCTATAAGCCCCTGACTGGGGCTGCTGCCTTTCTTTCAGAGATGCCCTGCCCAGAGAGGAGGAATCTAGAGACGCAGTCTGGCTACAGTGGCTTTCCAGCGCTGTGGTGGGCTCTGCCGAGTCGGAACTTCTGGCAGCTTTGTTTACACTGTGAGGGGAAAACTAACCGCCTACTCAAGCCTCAGTAATGGCAGATGCCCCTCCCCCCACCAAGCTGAAGCATCCCATGTTGACTTCTGACTGCTGCGCTGCCAGCGAGAATTTCAAGCCAGTGGATCTTAGCTTGCTGGGCTCCATGGAGGGGGAATTCGCTGAGCTAGATCACTTGGCTCCCTGGCTTCAGCTCCCTTTATAGGGGAGTGAACAGTTCTATCTTGCTGGCGTTCCAGGTGCCACTGGGGTATGAAAAAAAAACAAAACTTCAGTTAGCCCGGTGTCTGCCCCAACAGCCACCCAATTTTGTGCTTGAAACCCAGGTCCTTTGTGCTGTAGGCATCCGAGGGAATCTCTGGTTTGTGGGTTGTGGAGACCGTAGGAAAAGTGTAGTATCTGGTCCAGAGTGCACCGTCCCTTACAGCAGGGTCCCTCGTGGCTTCCTTTGGCTAGGGGAGGGAGTACCCCAACCCCTTGTGCTTTCTGGGTGAGCCGACGCCCCATCATGCTTTCACTCACCCTCCATGGGCTGTACTCGCTGTCTAACCAGTCCCAGTGAGACGAACCGGATACCTCAGTTGGAAATGCAGAAATCAGCAACCTTCTGCTTTGGTCTTGCTGGGAGCTGCAGACCAGAGCTGTTCCTATTTGGCCATTTTGCCTGGGAATGCATAGTTGTTTTTATAATATCCATTTTCCGTGAACCTTTTCAAGATCCTTCCAAAAATGGGCCAGGTTAAACATAGGGTTATGCTTATAATTCTAGCATTTTGGGAGGCCAAGGCAGAAGGATTGCTTGAGGCAAGGAGTTGGAGACCACCCTGGGCAATACAGTGAGGCCCCTGTCTTTACAAAAAATAAAACTGGAGGCTGAGTTAGAGTCTGCAGTAAGCTATGATAGCATTAGTTCACTCCACCCTGGGCAACAGAGTGAGACCCTGTCTCATAAACAAAAATTAAAAAATGGTAGTTGATATTTATTGGGGACTTACTAATGTGCCAGGCTTTAAGCACTTTATAACATTCTCTTTGTTATTTTAGAGATGAGATCTCTTTTTGCTGCCCAGAGTTGCTACATTGCTATGTTGTCCAGGCTGGCCTCAAACTTCTGGATGCAAAAACCCTCCTGCCTCAGTCTCCTGAGTAGCTAGGACAACAGGCACACAACACCACGCCCAGCTATAACATTTTTTCATTAAACTTTCACAACTACCCTATGAGATAAGTGATTTAATCCCCTTAATTTCACATGAGAAAACTGAATTTAGAATAAGTAAGTGAATTGGTCATGATTACCCAGTTCATTGAAAGGGAGCTTGGATTTGAATCCACCAGTCTGTCTGACTCCATGGCTTCAGTTGGTAAACAAGCTGCCATTAGAAGGGGAAAACTTGACAAAATTTGTCAAAAACAGAAGTAGAAATAAAAATTGGGGCAATCCTGGCCATACTTTCCAAAAACATGCTGCATTAACATTTGAGGGCTATTTCTCTCTTATACAAGCTTTATCAAAATGCAATTCACATAACATAAAATTCACCAATTTAAAGTGTATGATTTAGTGGTTTTTAGTATATTTCAAGGTTATGCAACCATCACTACTACCTAATTCTGGAATATTTTTCTCACCCAAAAACCTACCCTGTACCTTTTAGCAGTCACTTCCATTTCCCTCTTTTATCTCCTGGCTAATCTACTTTCTAACTCTTTGGTTTTGCCTATTCTGGACATTTCATACAAATGAATCATACAATATGAGGCATTTTTGTATCTGATTTCTTTCACTAAACATAGTGTTTTTGAGGTTCATTCATGTTGTAGTGTTTTTCAGTACTTCACTCCCTTTTATGACTGAATAACATTCCATTATATGTATATATCACATTTTGTTTATCCATTCTCAATTGATGGCTCTTTGGATTGTTTCTGCTTATTTATTATCCGTTTATATGAATAATGCTGCTATGAACATTCTTGTACAAGCTTTATTATGGGCATATGCTTTCAATTCTCTTGGTCATATACCTAGGAGTGGAATTGCTGGGTCACATAACCCTATGTTTAACCTTTTGGGGTGCTGCCAAGCTTTTCCAAAGTGGCTGCACCATTTTAGGTGTATTTCATTTAAGACAATAGCTGTAGCTCATGTTTTTGACATAGTGAATGCCATAGTAATTACACTTAATGAAGTGTCTGAAACTGGTAAGGAAGGAATCAGAGTTCTTATGTGCAATAACAGTTATTTCCATGGGCAATGACAATTCCTAACGTGACGGGTTCCCTTTGAACCTCATTCAGAAGCCACCGTGGAAGTCGACTCTGCCCTCTGCGCATTCTGGCTGGTATCCCTGGGGACCGCCCACTCGGGTGTGGTTGCCTTAGTCGTCATTCTTGCTGGGATTCCAGGGTTGAGTTGCTGAGGTGCAAGCGTGATCTGCCCACTCTTTTATAACCTTCCTCCTCGTTCCTGTTGTTTAGAGTGCTTCTTCAAGCGGTTCCTTCAAGATCAGTACAAACGCGAGGTTTCTGGTGCCTGTGCCCCTTGCACAAACATGCTTCCGGGAGAAAGTCCTTAAGGCAGGGTGGGTGGGACTAAGACCACGCTTTGGTATTAGTTGCATCTTCACCTCCTCCCGCCCCCTATTCCTGCCGCGAGGACTTCTGGGAGTTGTAGTCTCTTACTGAATAAAGCAAGAGAAACGGATCTTCGCTATCAGGGTGTTCTCAACCTAGTGCCAGCCTAAAATAAGCAAACTCATTGTGAAGTAAAAGGGACTAGATTTCCAGGTTAGTACTGGTCTCAACTTTTAATTGCTAATAAGCCGAAGAAAAGTTGTTAATACCTATCTATGGTGGAGTAGAGCTTAGATGGACCACGGATGTCATCCTCCCCAACCCCTACCCGTTGGCCTCTATTGGTCATGTGGGTTCAGAAAATTCCTGTGGCTTTTCAGAAAAGCCAAAAACTGTGCTTGATATTTTTTCTCCCCTGCAGTACCTTGGTACAATGTTAACACTGGGTCAGCATCCAGGGTCAAAAAAAAAAAAAAAAAAAAAAAATTCCTTATTTTAAAAAATTTTTATTGATTTTATTTCTATTATTTATCCGTATTTCTATGTCTTCTTCACTATTTTCATGGGAGATTGGAAGATATTTGTTCATATTCTCTTAGCCATATGCTATCTTATTTAATTTTTTTTTCCATTTTACTTTTGGTAAAAACTAATAAATTCAAAGAGTACAAAGGTGTAAGAGATAGAAATTAAAATCCTCCCATCAACCTCTCTTCCTAAATCCCACTCCTCAGGGGAATCCCAACAGCTGGGCGAATGTTTTTGTGGGTACTCTCCGTGCCAAGCTGGTGATTATCTCAAAGTGCTTCAGATTTATGCAGCACTTAGAGGCATTGTTGCAAGCCCTTTGCCAGTATTTAATCTTCTCTACAACCTAATGAGGTGCCCATTTTACAGATGAGGAAACTGAGAGGTCAGGGGATTTGTTAAGGTGACTTAGCTAGAAAGTCACTGAGCTGGGATGGAAACATGGGCGGTTTGGTTCCAAAGTCTGCACTCTTACTTTCTCTTCTATACCATCTCAATAGTTTTCTTCATTGAATGAAAATATAAGCTGTAGTTCCTACAATCACCGCCACCACCACCACCAACAATGAGAAACTGGTGCGCAAGAAGAGAAAATGTTCACTTAGATCTGAGCTCCAGATGAAAGTCATGAGGGCAATTGTTCCCTAATGAGGACTTAATCTCCTTTTTGAGCTGCCACTCCCATCAGCCGCTCTGTGTATTCAAAAATTTTTCTTTTTCTTTTTCCAACAAGAATGAGGTTGAATCAATAATGTTTAATGGTTCTTAGATACAATGATGGCAAGCATACAGAAGTAGTACTGGAGCTAGATAAGAAGCTTTACTTGTAAAAATGGATTTTCCCCGTAATCAATCAACATTTTCCTTGTATTTCTCAGGACAGTGTCCCAGGAGCCATGAAAAAACAAACCAACCAACCAACATGATTTTTCTTCTCTTTCAGGAAAAGGGTATTAGAAGAGAGGGAAGGCCTTGCAAAGAAATACATAGATTTCATTGAGAAGAGGGTGTAACACACTTTTTTATTTTGTGTGGACATGCCTAGTTCTTCAACCCTGTGGTAATAGAGTAGTACCCTGCTTCTCATTTAGGAACCCATCTAGGGGCCTCATCAAGGGCCGCTGCTTTGAAACTCAGCTTCCCTGTTGGCATTTAGATCTTGCTTTTAACATTAACTCCTTGTTTTTATTGAAAAAATAATACAAACAACCAATCCAAAGATGGGTAAAGGACTTGAATTCACATTTATCCAAAGAAGAGATACAAATGGCAATAAGCCGATAAAAAGATACTTAACATTACTAATCATTAGGGAGACATCAAAACCACAATGAGATACTACTTCACACCCATTAGGATGGCTATAAACAAATGTGCATATTTTTAAAAACCTAGAAGATACAAGAGTATTGACCAGGATGTGGAGAAATTGGAAACTCGTGCACATTGCTGCTGGGAATGTAAAATGGTGCAGCTGTTGTGAAAAACTGTATGACATTTTCCTTAAAAAGTTAAACATAGAATTACCATATGACCCAGCAATTCTACTTCTTGGTCTACACCCAAAAGAATTGAAAGCAGAGGCTCCAACAGATACTTGCACATCAATGTTCATAGCAACATTATTTACGATAGCTCAAAGAGGAAATAACTTGTCAACATGTCCATCAGCAGGTGAATAGATAAACAATATGTTGTACATACATACAATGGAATGCTATTCAACCTTAAAAAGAAAGGAAATTCTGACACCGGCTACAACGTGTGTGAAACTAAAACATAATGCCAAGTGAAATAAATCAGACACAAAAGGACAAATATTATAATGATTCCACTTATGTGAGGTACCTAGAATAGTCAAATTCCTAGAAAGAAATAATGGTTTCTACGGGCTGTGGGGAGGAGAAAATGGAGAGCTATTGTTTAATGGGTTTGGGTTTCCATTTGGAATGATTAAAAAGTTCCAGAAATGAATAGTGATAATGGCTGTAGAACAATGTGAATATACTTAATGCTACTGAATTATATACTCAAAAATGATGAAAATTATAAGTGTTATGTTATATATATATATTTTTTACCACAATAAAAAAATTACAGGTGATGCACATGGTTATAAAAAAGTAGATGTGTAGTACTGGAGAAGTTATAAGGGAAAACATCAGACCCCCTACCCCATTTTTTTCTGTCTCCACATTTTTGTACCTAGAAGTAACCACATTCAACTTTTTCCTCTTTCTTTAGCTCTATAGTTCTCAATAATAGTAGTGTATGATGTTTTTCTGAATTTCTTAAATTCAGATATTATTTATTACACTTCTGGTTATAATAAATGCAGATTTAGCTTTCTTACTCCATTTTCTTATTCCCCATTTTTCTTGTTCCATCTTCCCCAAAACCTTTAGGATATATATTTTTTTGTCTCTGGCTTTAGGACATTTTTTGACACAAGGTATCATGATGTTGGTGGGGTCTCTACATTTACTGTGCTGGGTACCCAGTGGGCCTTTGCGGTCAGAAAAGGAAAATCTGTAATTTGCCCTTGGACTATCTTTAATGGTTTCATGAGTGCTACCTTGGGTCTCTGAGCCCTCCCCAAAGCCACAAAGTGTGATTGATATTTTTTCTCCCCTATAGTACCTGGCACAATGTTAGCATTGGGTCAGCATCGGTGTAAAGAGTCATTAGTTGAAAAGATAGACTTCTGGTTTGGCAGCACTGCTGTTAGAAGCAGCATCTAATAAATACTTGGTAAGGAAGGGGGTGATAGCAGCTTCATTTTACAGCCCGGGGTTAAGAGAACTAGTTCAGCAACTTTTTGACTTCTCCAGCCTCTACTTTTACAAGCCATCCCCTCTTACTCTGCTTAATAGTTGGGTGAAGAGGTAGGAAATGGAGAATAGTATGGGAGTCTCATTGTGCTGGGGTTAGGGTCAAAGATAAGTGCTGCAAGGGGAAGCCCCACAACTTATAGTCAGAATTACCTCTGAAAACTCTTGAAATCTCCCAGAAGTAGGAGATACTAAGTGTTTTTTGTACTAATATTTGTCTATGCTCTTCAATGAATCTTTTAGTGTCTTCTTCCAAGATGTCAGTGAAACCATTGCCACTCAATTTCTTGGCCACAGCTAAATAGTTTGTCTTTCATTCTGTCATTGATTGGGAAATACTTCAAATTGTTTTTACAGTTTTTTCTTTTTTTTTTTTTTTTTTTTTTTTTTTGAGACGGAGTCTCGCTCTGCCGCCCAGGCTGGAGTGCAGTGGCACGATCTCAGCTCACTGCAAGCTCCAGCTCCCGGGTTCACGCCATTCTCCTGCCTCAGCCTCCCGAGTAGCTGGGACTACAGGCGCCTGCCACCACGCCCGGCTAATTTTTTGTATTTTTAGTAGAGATGGGGTTTCATCTTGTTAGCCAGGATGGTCTTGATCTCCTGACCTCATGATCTGCCCATCTCGGCCTCCCAAAGTGCTGGGATTACAGGCTTGAGCCACCGCGCCCGGCCGTTTTTACAGTTTTCTTTTCATAATTTTGGCTGAGTAAGGCTTTCACTTCCAAACAGGATGGAGTAATAGGAATCAGAGATAACATTAAAAACCAGTCCTAGCATTTTGGGAGGCCAAGGTGGGAGGATCACTTGGTTTTTAAGACATTTGGGTAATGAAAGACAGTGATTCCTGAGAGATGCGAAACAAAGCAAGTCAAATAACTGCAACAGCTTATAACCTGGAGAGAGTTTCCAAGCCATAGCACAGGAAGATGGGAATCAGGCAGAACCTGGCAGAAACAGACATCTTGGATTGAGGACATGCAGTTGAGAGTCTAGGAAGACCAGACTGTTAGGATTTGTGTGTCAGAGTGCCAAGAACCCCAGATATTGACAGTTTTATTTGACGTTTTGGCTGAGTACTGATGAGTGCATGCATGTGAGGAAACTACCTGAGGGAGGAAAAGATCCTCTTCAAAGAATGAGGAGGAATAGTTTGTAGAATTCACACAGGGCCAGGAATAGTACCTATTCACATCAGCTACAATGAAAAATCTCAAAATCATGGGCATTAAGTATAGTACTCAGAAGGGTCTTGCCTCACCAGTAGGGAAGAATTAGCCCTAGATTAAACACTGCTCTAATCCTGCTTAATAAATCTTTAAAGTGAAATGTGAAAGAATTAAACTGTGTGCATCTCAGACCAAAGGGATGTATTTTATATTTTATTGAATACAAAAATATCCCAGTGCCCAACAAAATAAAATTTATAATGTGTGGCATCCGTTCAAAGAAGCAGGAAAATGTGACCCAAAAATACTATTGTATATTTCTTTGCTATGTGTGAAGTATAGTATCACTTGAAGTGAACTGTGATAAGTTAAAGATGTATACTATAAACCCTAAAGTACCCAGTAACATCATAAAGTTATAGCTAACATCCAACAAAGAAGGTAAAATTGAATCATAAAAAAAATACACAATCAAATAAAAGACAATAGGAAAGGCCACAAAGAATAAATGGGCCAAATAGAAAACAAATATCAAAATGATAGAATTAAACCTAACTATATAGCTAATCATATTAAAAGTACATGACCTAAACATCCCAATCAAAAGGAGGAGATATTCAAATAGGACAAAAAAGCAAGATCCAATTATATGCTGCCCATAAGAAACCAAATTAAAATATAGACACAATCATGTTAAAAGTAAAAAGACAGAAACATATATGCCATGCCAACAGTAGTCAAAAGAGAGCAGGAGTAGCTGTATAAATGTTAGACAAAATACATTTCAGAGCAAATAATAGTACTAGCAGTAGAGAATGTCATTTCATAATGATAAAGAATTCATCAAGAGGATAGAATAATTCTAAATGTTTATTTATAAAATAACAGAGCTACAAAATACGCATAGTGAATACTGATAGAACTGTAAATTCTATCTGCAACCATAGTCAGAGATTTTAATACCCTTCTGTCATAGAACAAGTAGACAGACCATATCAGCAAGGATATACTAGCTTTGAACAATACTATCCACCAATATCTCCTAATTGACATTTATAGAACACTTCTCTCAACAGCAGCAGAATGCACATTCTTTTCAGTTGTACGTGGAGCATTTACCAGATAGACCATATTCTGAGCCACAGAACACAACTCAAAAAATTTAAAAGGGCCCAAGTCACACAAATGATGTTCTCTGAACAGTGGAATTAAATCAGAAATGATGATTTTAGCTGAACTGTAGCATCGTTTCAGGTTTGAGTGCATCTACTGCTCATGTAATTTGATTCCTTACATTAAGTGTGTGTACAACTCCACCCTTATAAGGGCAAAGAGACGATGTGAAAATGGAATGAAGTAATTGCTAAATGTGTGTATGTAATAGGTAGATAACTGAAGAAGTGATAAGTTGGTACAGTTGTAACTGTGGGTGAGAAATTGTCCACCATCCATTTTGGTCTAAGAAAGAAAATGTCTGTTGACAGTTCTGCAACTAACTTTTATTCAACTGATTTTTATCAGCTAGGGATCTGACATATTGGTGGATGCTTTTACATAACATATTATCTCACATATAAGTATATGAGATAAATCTTGTAGGTTGAATTTATTCATTTTTCTACTTATAAGGGAGAGGAGGGGTGGGAGTAGATAAAAGAAAGTTCAGATCCCTTAGCTTGGCACTCAAGCCTTTCATAGTAAAGTCCCTGTCTACCTCTCCCTCCCTCTCTCCTGCCTTGAACAAGCACAGGTTACTCTAGGCCTGCTGAGCTGCTGGTGTTGTACATACTCACACAGCTGTTTCATTCCTCTGGGCTTTCAGATATGCCTTCCTCTGGAAAATCTCTCTCCCCCACTTTAGGCCTCCGCAGCTCTGTGCTGACCTCACCAGACCATGTTCCATCCATACACTGGGCTCGTGTACTCCCTGAGTGCCAAGATTCCTGGCATACAAAAGGCACTGAGCTGTCCCAGGCTGGGAGCCATCTTATATTTGTCTCTGTAGCCTCATTGGCACTTGGCAACATGGACCTTCAAGAAATATTTTCCACATGCCTACCCTGTGCCAAGTACTGTCCTGCAGAGCAGTAAGACAGACAAGGTGACAGCTGTTGCTGAAGTTATATTCTATTGTAAAACAGACAATACACTGGTCAGTAAGTAAAATAATCTTACAATGTAAACAATTTTATGGAAAAACAAATGAGAGGAGGGCATTGTTTAGACTGAGTGGTTAGGGGCACACTCTCTGAGGATATGACATTCATGTTGAAAACAGAGAATAAGAAGGAGCCAGCCACGTGAAGAGGTGGGTGATATGAGTTTGCTGGAGCTGCCATAACAAAAAGTACCACAGATGAGGTAACTCCAACAACAGAAATTTGCTTACAGTTTTGGAGGCTAGAAGCCCAAGATGAACATTTTGGGAGGTTTGGTTTCTTCTAAGGCCTTGCTCCTTAGCTTGCAGATGGCTGCCTTCACATTGGGACCCCACCACATGGTTGTCTCTCGGTGTGTCTGTGTTCCAGTCTCCTCTTCTTAAAAGGACATCAGTCATATTGGATTAAGGGCCACCCTAATAACCTCATTTTACTTTACCTCTTTAAAGGCCTGTCTTCAAATACAGTAACATCCTGGAGTATGGGGGTTAGAACACATGAGTTTGGAGAGGATGTCATTTAGTCCATAACAGGGATGAGGTGCATTCCTAGGAATAGCAAATGTAAAGGCCCTGAGGGAGTTCAGGAAGAAAGACAGAAAAAGAAAGAGAAAGAAAGAAAAGGAAAGGAAAGAAGGAAGGAAGGAAGGGAGTGAGGAAGGGAGGGAGGGAGGGAGGGAGGGAGAGAGGGCTGACTGGAGATGCTGTTGGAAAGGCAGCCAGGGGCGGCTTATGTAGGCACCTGTAGGTCATGATCACTTCGTTTTAAGTGAGGTAGGAGCTCACTGGAAGGTTTTAAGCAGCTTAATACGAGCACCTAGTTTTCAGTTTCAGAAGATCATCTGGTAATGTGTGGAAACTGTCTGGGAGGCAGACAGGAGAGGAAACAGAAAATCTGTTGGGGCAATTGTAGGTGTGGCTTAGAGTACTCATAGAGCAATATAGATTTTCTGCTAGATGGAGGGCCAAGGATAAGGGGGAGACTAAGTGGGTGGGGATGAAAAAGAAAGTACATGGCACATTCTGCTGTTTTAGTCAATCAAAAACAAACAAAAAGATAAAATACATGGCATCTTTTATAAAAATATAATTATCACTTTGGGAGGCCGAGGTGGGCGGATCACGAGGTCAGGAGATTGAGACCATCCTGGCTAACATGGTGAAACCCCATCTGTACTAAAAAATACAAAAAATTAGCAAGGTGTGGTGGCACGTGCCTGTAATCCCAGCTACTTGGGAGGCTGAGGCAGGAGAATCACTTGAATCCAGGAGGCGGAGGTTGCAGTGATCCGAGATCGTGCCATTGCACTCCAGCCTGGGTGACAGAGCAAGACTCCACCTCTCAAAAAATAAAATAAAATAAAATAAAATAAAATAAATTAACCCAAATTCATCATTGCAGTATGAGGTGCTAATCTATGAAGACTTTCCATGACTGCAACAAGGCCACTCTAATGAGTCTTGGATGACTTGATTGGAATACTAAGTGCCATTCAAGTCACTATGTGCCAGATACCTGCTTTATATGCAGCTTCATTTGATCCTCATGACAATCATGTGAGAGGGAATTGCCACCATCATCTTACATATGAAGAAACAGAGGATTTAGTGAAAACAGTGGTGAGTATCAGAGCTGGAAATGCGCCCTCCAACCTCCCAACCCCTCCCTGACATCCCTTAGTGCCCTTCTGTCCTCTGCCCTGGTCTCTCCCTCCACTGCTTACTGTGGGGCTCAGCGGAGGGCTGCTGGCTGCCCCATCTCACCTGAGCAGCTGAGCCTCTGTCTCAGATCTGCCTGCGGAGCAAGCTCAGCAGTGCAGACCTGAGCCTGCAGGCCTTAATAATATAGAGTTGCTAAAAGGGAACATTTAATTGCATGTTTTATTAATTTATTCCTTATGAAATAGTAATCATGAATTTTTGCTAACATGAAGTCTGGGTAGCAGTGAGTAACTTTGACATGTGGAATTCTTGAAAATACTGAAACTCCCCCAATTCAGGTTCCTGAGAACTTGTTTATCTATGGTGAGACACAGAAGGGGCTATTGATGAAACCCTCATTGATGATATTGAGGGTTTCATCAATAGCCCCTTCTTTGTCTCTCACCATAGATAAGTACTACACCTGGAGGACTCTGCTCAACTCCATCCTGATCTCTTATGGAAAGCTACAAACTTATTTTTTATGAAAAGGAAAATAAAACATTCAAAAGGAAGGAGAAGCCCAGGGTGGGTAGGGCAGCAGCTGACAATGCAGGGAAAAGAAAAGCAGCTCTGGAGGAGGTTAGGAATGGGACATGCAGAGGTCACGAAGCTGAAGACCTTTTCTTCCTGCCCAGACCACTGAGCTGGCCAAGAAGTAAGTGAACCTGACTTCCTGAGAGGCCTGGCTTTGAGGGGAAGGCAACTCTCTATCCCCAAGTGGTTTTCTGCTGGCCGGGAGGAATGTCAGCTCTGGACACCAAACAGAGGTGGTCATTACTTTTACTTGGTCCACAACACACATTGCCACTCTCTCTTCAGAAGGCCCTGGGGCCAGGAACACAGTCTTAAGAAATGGAGAGACAATCAATAAAGAGGAAAGAATGGCCAGTATTCCAGGCAGGTATCCAGTGATTTGTGGAGATGGTACAAAGGCCACTGCCTCTGCCTTTGGCATTCTCATCTTCACAGAAGCAAAAGGGCCCTTTCATCTAACGGGGGAAGGAATGTCTTTTTGTGGGAAGGCCTTTTTATAGGTGCAGTTGGATTCCTGCCCTTAGAGAATGGTCAGTTTGAGAGAGTAGACAAGTTCAAGGAGCTCCCAGGCTAGAGGTCTCTGTTCTCATGGAGTCCCCAATAAGACCTTGGGGAAATCACAGCTCAATGCAGTTACACACGGTAGTTTATAGTAAACTCCAGGATATGGTGAACACATGCATGAAAATGACTCGTGTACCTTGTCATATTTGAATAAATGTTAGGTATATATAGGTGCCCTCTATTTTAAGTAACCACAAAATACAGACTTTAAAAAGCATTCTGTTTTTTAGATCTAAGTGCATATGAAAATTTAACATAAAAGTGGTATTTCAAATCCCTGGGGGAAGATAAATTATTCAATAAGTCATGTTGGGATAATTGAATTAGCATACCTATGAAAACCAAACAATACCTGGATTCCTAACCTCATTCTTTAGATCAAAATAATTTCCAGGTGGATCAAAGATTTAAATAAATAAGTGAAGCCAAGTCATGAGAGTAAGAAGACAAGTCACAGCCTAGGAGAAAATATTTGCAAAACATATCTGAAAAAGACTGTTATCCAAAATATACAAAGAACTCTTAAAACTAAAGAATAAGAAAATGAACAACCTGATTTTAAAAATGGGCAAAAGACCTAGTCATCTCACTAAAGAAGATATACAGATACCAAATAAGCATATGAAGAGATGTTCAACATCACATGTCATTAGGGAATTGCGAATTGAAACATCAATGAGATACCACTACACACCTATTAAGATGGCCAAATTCGAAAACACTGACAATACCAAATGCTCTTGAGGATGTGGAGCAAGAGGAACTCTCGTTTATGCTAGTGGGAATGCAAAATTGCACATCCGCTTTGGAAAATAAGTGGGCAGTTTCTTACAAACTAAACTTACTTCTACCATGTCATATTTATCCAAATGAACTACAAAATTATGTCCACACAAAACCTGCACACGGATGTTTATAATAGCTTTATTCATAATTGTCCAAACTTGGAAGCAACTGAGATGCACTTCTGTAGGTGAATCGATAAATAAACTATGGAGGTACTTCCAGACAGTGGAATATTATTCAGCAGTAAAAAAATATCCACTATCAAGTCATGAAAAGACATGGAGGAGACTTAAGTGCATATCATTAAGTGAAAGAAGCCAATCTGAAAAGACTACATATTAGATAATTCCACCTAGATGACATTCTTGGAAAGGCAAAACTATGAATATGGTAAAAAGATCAGTAGTTGCTAGAAGTTGGGGAGAACAAAGGATGACTAGGCAGAGAACGAGGATTTCTTTTATGGATGAGATAAGTTGTTTATTAGATATTTAATTTCTTTTAAATTTTAGATTCAGGGGGTACATGCACACATTTGTTTCACGAACATATCACACGATGCTGAGGTTTGGGCTTCTGTTAGTCCTGTCACTCAAATAGTGAACATACAGTTTTTCAACCCTTGCTCTTCTCCCTCCCTCTCCCCTTTTGGAGTTCCCAGTGCCTATTGTTCCCATCTTTGTGTCAGTGTGTTCCCAATGTTTAGCTGCCATTTATAAGTGAGAATATGTGTTGTTTTGTTTTGGTTTTGTATTAATTTATTTAGAATAATGGCTTCTAACTGCATCCATGTTGCTGTAAAAGACATAATTTTGTTCTTTTTTATGGCTGCATGCTATGCCATGATGTATATGTATCACATTTTCTTTATCTGGTCCGCTCTTGATAGGCACTAGGGTTGATTCTATGTCTTTGCTATTGTAAATAATACTGCAGTGAACATACAAGTGCATGTATCTTTTTGATTGAATAAATTATTTTCCTTGGGTATATACCCAGTAGTGGGATTGCTGGGTCAAATAGTGGTTCTGTTTTAAGTTCTTTAAGAAATCTCCAAACTGCTTTCCACAGTTGCTCAACTAGTTTACATTCTCACCAACAGTGTATAAGCACTACCTTTTCTCTGCAACCTTGCCAACATCTGTTATTTTTTGACTTTTTAATAGTAGCCATTCTGACTGGTGTGAGATTGCGTCTCCTTGTGGTTTTGATTTGCATCTCTGATGATTAGCAACGCTGAGCATTTTTTCATATGTTTGGTAGAGCTTGTATGTCTTCTTTTCAGAAGTGTGTTCATGTCCTTTGCTCACTTTTTAGTGAGATTATTTGTGTTTTGTTTGTTGATTTAAGTTCCTTATAGATTCTGGATGCAGAATCTTTTGGATTTGCTGGATCCAATTTGTTGGATGCATAGTTTGCAGATATTTTCTCCTGTTCTGTAGGTTGTCTATTTACTCTGTTGGGAGTTTGTTTTGCTAGAGCAGATAGGATTTTTAAGGCAGTGAAACTATTCTCTGTGAATCTATAATTGTGGATACATATCATTATGTATTTGTTAAATTCCATAGAGTGTACAACACCAAGACTAAACCCCAATGCAAACTATGAACTTTGAATGACAATGATGTGTCACTAAAGGTTCACAGATTTTAACAAATATGCAACTGTGGTGCGGGAGGAATGTTGATAGTGGGGTAGGCTATACACATGTGGCAGGCAGCAGGGCGTATGTGGGAACTCTGTACTTTCTCATCAGTCATGCTGTGAATCTAAAACTGTTCTAAAAAATAAAGTCTATTAAAAAAGTAAGCCATCAGAAAATAAAGAAACAAAACAAAGTGAAGCCAAGCAGATTTATTCATAATAATCCCAAACTAGAAGATATCTAATAAGTGAAGGGACAAGTAAATTGTGGCTTATCCATACAATGAAATACTACTCAACAATAAAAAAGAAAGATGATACACACACACAATAACATAGATGAACCTCACAGACAGGTTTAGTGAAAGAAACTGGATACAAAACACATACTGTACAATTCTGCAGGACATTCTAGAACAAGCAACGCGAATCTAAAAGGAAAGAAAGTGGATCCATGATTGCCTGGGAGTGAGAGTGGGGTGGGAATTAAGTATAAAGTGTTGGAGGCTTGTTTTTTTTTTCTTTTTTTTGAGATGGAGTTTTGCTCTTGTTGCCCAGGTTGGAGTGCAATGACTCGATCTTGGCTCATTGCAACCTCTGCCTCCAGGTTCAAGTGATTCTCCTGCATCAGCCTCCTGAGTAGCTGGGATTACAGACACTTGCCACCACGCCCAGCTAAGGTTTGTATTTTTTAGTAGAGACAGGGTTTCACCATGTTGGCCAGGTTGGTCTCAAACTCTGGACCTCCAGTGATCCACCTGCCTTAGCCTCCCAAAGTGCTGGGATTACAGGTATGAGCCACCGAGCCTGGCAAGGGATGGAGATTTGTTAAGGGGATAGAAATGCTCTTACTTGTAATGCATTACTTGGCTATACATATTTGTCAAAACTTATTGGAGTGTATACTTGAAACAGGTGCATTTTATTATATGTAATTTATACTTCAATAAAGATTAAAAAAATGAAACCATAAAAAATTCAGAAGAAAACATGTGAGACTCTAAAAAATACGTAACTTTAGGATGAGGAAGGCTTGTTTAAACATGACACAAAACCTAGATAGCATAAAAGAAAAGATTAGTTAATCTGATAATAGAAATGAAAATTTTCTGTATGGCAAAGAAATACCATGTGCAAAGTAGAAAAACAAGTGACAAACAGGAAAATATTTACAGCTAGGTTTTTCTTGTTCCTAAAGTGCTCTAGCTAAAACAGAGTATAAAAACAAACTCATTTTCTCAAAACAGAGCCCGGTGAGGGACATAAATGTACGTAAGTTCTGAGGTTTGCAGGTGGTAATTGGAGTTGGGCTGGGTTAATCACGTGGGGGTTGACTTGCTGGAGGAAGTGATTGATAATAACGGGGTATATCGCATTTGGGCAGTCTCCCTCCTTGGAACTGAGAGATGCAACCATAATAAACTCACCATCAAACTTTGATTTCAGACTACTAGTGTGCTGCTGCTGCGGCTGCTGCTGGTGATAATGACCTGACATACCTGGGTTTTTTAGGGTATTTGTGCAGTTCCAGGTTAAATAGGGAGGTACTGGAATCCAAGATAATTTTGATCCTTTCCTTCCCTCTCCATGTGTCATGATGAAGATGTGAAAAATATCCTTTTTCAGTGAGTTTGAGCCAAGTTTTCCCAAATTAAATCTTAAAAAGGAAACAAATGGAAAACTCCTGCATGCTGATCCCCCTCCTTCCTTGCCTTACACCTGAGCGGCTTCTAGAAACCTAGTTTATGATTAACCAAAGCCTAGTCCCAGATTAGACTAGCTGACCCTGCTGATCACACACCTGGCGCTGGGCTCCTTTCCCTCATGGCAGCTCTGTCTGACTCCTAATTAAATATAGCTTGGCTTCTAAGTCAAGGTCGATTGGGTTGGCATAATATCAAGGCCTGGCTGGACGCTGTGTCTTGTCCAGAGCTAACTTCTGATCTCATGTCTAGCTATGGGCCCCAAGTCACCCTCTCCAGCCCACTCTGAATTGTGTTTCTGTCCTGAGGCAGGTGGCCTGTGTGCCTTGACCCCTGTGCTGAACCCTAGCTTTACTAAGGGGAAGTTCCTTTTCTGTGTAGCCCCAAAATTCTCTTCTTACTCTTAAAGCCAGTCATCCTTTGCTTTGCAGTTGCTTTTCTTCTCCAAGAGCTTTCCTTGGCTCTGAGCTCCTGGAAATCTACCTGCACTTTTCTGGGCACCTACTACATGCCAGGTACCTAGCTAGATGCCACATTTTTGTGGGGTGGACAGACAAGTAAACGGGTCCTAACAAATCATAGCTGTGATAAAAGGAAGCCTGGTGTGGGGAGAAGCAGAGGGATCCTAGAAGACAGAGGAACTATCCAGCTGAGGAGAGATCAGAGGAGACTTCTATGGGACATAATATTTGAGGCCACACCTGCAAGGCAGACAGGTAGACAGGTAGAGGAAGATGCCCCAGACAGAAGGAATAGCCTCTGTAGAAGCATGAAAGAGGAGCATAAGAAAGAGAATCACACAGCTCATTTTCTTCCATTGAGCTATATTTGTCAAGAGCAGCTCTCCTATCTCATTGTTAAGGCCCATCCTACCCTGTATTAGCTTACTAAGATCTAATAAAAAATTTAGCAGCTTAACACAACAAACACTTATTATCTCTATTATTTTTGAGGTTAGAAATCCAGGAGCAGCTTAGCTGGGTTGTTCTGGCTCAGGATCTCTCATGAGGTTGCATTCAAGGTATAACCTGGGCCAGTTGTCTTAAGGATTAACTCAGGTTGGAGAAGCTGCTTCCAAGCTCCTGCTTGTGGTTGTTGACAAGCTTCAGTTTCTTACCACGTGGCCTCTCCATAGGGCTGCTCATAACATGGTAGGTGGCTTCTGGTAGTGTGAGAGATGAGAGAGAAGGGAAGGGAAGGAAAAGGAAGGGGAGGGGAGGGGAGGGAAGGGAAGGGAGGAGGGGAGGGGAGAGACAGAGAAAGAGAGAAGAGAAGAGAAGAGGGAAAAGGGTGGGGGTTCGGGGAAGAGAGAAACAGAGAGAGACAGAGAGACAGAGAAGAACCTTAGAAGTCTTTTATAACCTAAAAGTCTGAATCCAGGAAGTGGAGGTCATTGGAGTCGTCTTGGAGGCTGGGTATCACATACCCTATAGTGAGACTAGATTGCATGGCCTGTGACTCTAGGCATAACAGCATGTAGACTTGGCTTCCCAGGCATCCATGCGACTTCACTGGGGCCCCTTTTCTTTACCTGGAGTTCCTTAGCATAAGGTCAAGTCTCTTAGAAAGCTAAACATTTGCTTGCCTCCTCCTACTTTGGGAGTGAGGACTTTCCTTTTGGCCTCCCAACTTTAGTTCCTAGTTTCTAATTTTCTTTCTTTCAGTCCACTCCTTGGGGGATTTAGGGCACACTTTGAACCAAATGAATGACCAAAGCTTCCCTGACTCAGCTAAGAAACCAAGTCTACCATTTGAAAGTCTAGCGCAGCCAGGGGATGGTTCTTCTTGAATTTTATTTAGTTTTACAATTCCAAATTATTAAAAGACAATTTTCATTACGAGAAGAGGAAGAGTGCTGTTGTCCACATCCTGGGGAGGTGGTGTGTAGAGTGTGCTGGAAAGAACATAATGTGTTTAGGTTGCAGACAAACCTGATTCCTCACTGGCCAAGGTCGTTAACCTCTCTGAGCTTGTTCCCTCATCTGTGAAATGGGTACTTCTGAAGATTAAATGAGATTATTCACACAAAGTGGTTGCTGACATATAGTAGGTTGTAAAAATTGGTACTTTATTTTCTATTAATGGTACTGGTTTTAGAATTATCACTACCATCTTCTTTCAAGATCTAACCTAATTTTTACCTTTACTTTAAATCTGTCCCAAGAATCAAACCATCTCTGTTCTCTAAATTTGAATAGCACTTTGAGTCAACACTTCACAATTTAGTACTTAATTAGATATTAAATTACATTGCTTTCTAGTTATTTCATGTGTGGCACCAATTCCCTAGAGACAAGTACTGCCTTTCCTAAAGTACCTCTAATAAAGCTCAATGCAAATCAAGGTATACAGTAGTCACTCAACAATTATTTGATGGTTATTCAGGATATCAAGCATTTTTGGGAAGCTGGCTGAGAGTAGATTCCCTGCTCTGAGCTCAGAAAATTCTCAGGGAAAAAAGAATAGGGAAGAGAAAGGGCCAAAGTAGTTAAGTACAGATAATATCACAAATTTCTCTGCATATAAAGTGTTGAATGTTATTTTGCTTGCTATGATTTTGTTGGGATTCCAGATTAACTGCTAAAACCTTCAATGCAGCTAGCAAACAGCAGGAAAGCTATCATACTAGATTGGATTCATTTCTTTAAATCTGTGAATTAATCTTACTTCTGCAGAGGAAAACCCTTCAAAATTCTACTTAAAATATACCAATCTAATATTAATCTGAAAATATAATGTAAACAGTTCTTCCTACAAAACAGAAGTGTTACTATTAAAAAAACCCCAAACTTACTTTTCTTTGCCACAGTTGACAACATGTTTATCAATGTGGATCCTATTTTTGCAATAAGGGAAGAATGGTTCCATTAAGGCATCAGTTTTATGGAATCTAGTGGCTGGCTACAAGGGCTATTTTAGGGTTTTTGTGACGTGTAAATGTCTGTGTTGACAGCTCTAGCTTCTTGTTACCAAATGTGAATAAAATTAATCCTCATTTAAAAAATGAACTTATTATAAAGTCAAAACTACAGGGTTGGTTCACTTGTGCACCCATTCCTTTTATAGTATCCATCATGGCAAACTTGAAGGGTTGCATTGTGTAGTACATTCTGTATTGTTGGAAGCCCCTTCAGAAGAATAACATTGCAACACTGCTGTGGTAATGACCTAAGCAATTGGTCACTTTGTGGGTAATTGATGAAACCAAGGAAGGTGCTGTTTCCCAGAAAACCTCATAGTCATAAATAAAAATGTGCAAATGTTCCATTGATTGCTTCTAAGAGTCAATGGGTTCTAGGTTAAGAAACGTTAATCTACGGTCAAGTTAACCAAGGAGTTTGGTATTTTAGGAAGAGGCTAGGGCTGGCTGAGCACTAGGGAACCAGAGCTGGGAAGTCAGTGATGGCCTGGAGGGTATGGACGGTGAAGCCAGCATGAAGTGCTCAGGGAATGTCATTTGAATAAATAGATGAATAAATGAATGGCCAAAAATGTGGTTACAACTGATGTTTCTCTAGAATCATGATGGAATCAGATGAGCCAGTGGCTTTAGGGAAGAACACCAGTGTAAGTTACAATCTCATATATGATCTCTTGTCCTTCCTCAAGTTTGTCCTGCTGAGCAGAGTTGGCCTTAAGATTGCAGGCAGGCAAATGCAGACCGAGCAGGGGTAGGGGGTCATGCCTGCACCTAATTTTGACTCTCTTTGAGGGTAGAGATTCTAGACAAGCCAGAAGGCAAACATACTGTCCTTTTGCTGGTCCTTGTACTCTTCCAGGAACTCCCATGCCCTAAAGGGCTCAGCCTTCATTGGGGCGTTCCTTGCAAGCCTCCTCTTTCCATGCAGGGCTGCCTGCCTGTTCCTTCCTTTTCTTCCCAGCAAGAGGCCCACATCCCTGGTTCTGTAATCTCAAGAGGTAATCTGATAAATGAATTTATACCAGCCAGTGTATAACAACTGAACTCTGTTACTCAAAGCAATGGCTCTCCAGGGGTGGTAATTTGATTACTGGGACAGGCCAGCAGGGGAGGCGTTTGTGAATGGAGTAGCCACACGCAGGGAGGTGACAGTGCTCCTTGCCCATGAGGATAACATGAGATCTTGGAGTGCCAGATCCACATTTGGGTCCTGGTTCCCCCAGTCACCAGCTGTGGGATCTCATCTCTTATGAATCTTTTTGAGACTTATTTCCTCTTCTCTAAAGTGAGGGAAATAACTTCCAACCCTCAAAGGGTGGTTGGAAAGAATAGGCGAGTATGTAAATATAAAAGAAACGATTGGGCATTTGGCAGATATTTTAATTAATGTCATGTGCAAACCACTCTTGTCAGGGTTGGGGGTTGGAGGTGGGGCATTGTGGAAACAAGTCTAAAAAATTCTGTTGAAATTCTGGTATCTAGGGGTCAGGATGGAGATAGATTTCAGATATGATTGAACATCATGGTGCTCCCTTACCTCCAAACCCTGCCTCAACTGCTCCAAGTGGGCCCCAGGGTCTCCCAGCTATACATAGGAGGCCACTAGGGAAGCTATGCAGGCATTCTTTAATGAATCCTTCAGGCCTGGACATCACGTATTCGCAGGAAGGCAGGAGTCCAGGCAGGAACAAAGGGCGAGAAGTGAGGAACGTGACTTGTGCTCTGTTCCTTTTCTTGTCAGAGAAGCGGTGGGGGAACCTTAAGCTCCATGTGTCTTGGATATTTGCAGAGGGGTTTTGTGAATAAATAACTTGATGCCAACGTCAGGTCACATTGAGTCAGCCCCACAGAATGTTCAGCAGAGAGCCTTGTCTCTGAGAAGCCCTCAAGAGGAGCAGTTTGAGGGAGGCCCTTAGTGACTTGTCTTAAAGATGAGGATGCATCTCACACATTCCTGACAGCTCTCTTAATGGCTTGTTATATAGATTCATCTTCTGAGATCTGAATCACAGGGGGAGAAGCCGAGGTAGAGTCCAGTATCAGACACAGTGGGATGTTTAAGTGGAAATGTGCTTTAGGCAGCTGGATGATCCCACCAAGGAAGAGAGAGAGAGGTTCAGAAGCCACTAACCAGGAGGTGGTAGGTGAATCTATGGTTGTTGATAATCTCTTCCAGTTGGGGTACTGAGGGAGAGGAGGGACTCCTATATATAATGGTGCAGGCAAAGACAGCATAGTGGGAGCAATGAACTGAATGCAGAAATTAAGGGAGCATTGTCTGTAGATAAATTTAAAAAATAATAAACCTAACTAAAAATCAGCCTGCCCTTTATTATCATTAGTGCAAGTGATTCTAAGCAATGAATCACTGGATAAAATTTTCCTTCCTCCTGAGGCAGATGGCTCCCATGGCTCCATCCTTAGTAGGCCACCACCTATGTCTCTTGAGTTTTTTTCACCTTTTGCTTGAAGAATAACTTCCTGAATGGCACATCACTCTGTAGGTGTGCTCTCACGAAGCACCAGGCCTGTGTTTGCCTGAGATGCTTGAACAGAATTGCAACATGGTAACCTCAGCAATGAATATAGGGGCTTCTAAGAGATGTGTGTTTGTGTGTGTGTGTGTGTGTGTGTGAGAGAGAGAGAGAGAGAGAGAGAGAGAAGAAAGAGAGACAGAGACTCCTGCTAGGGGCAGTTGACCACCTGGATCTAATTACACCTGAGGATTTCCCTAAAATGTTCACTTGCAAAAAATAACAAATTCCCCTTTGTGCTTAAACTGGGTTGATCTGGATTTTTGTTACCTGCAACAGAAAGAGTTCCAGTTATATAAATACCATATCAATAACTGCAGACCTAGGATACTCCAACAAAACTTGGTTGCTATACAAGGTATTCTAATTTTCACCTAGTGGTTGGGTGAGAGGTCGTGGTTTCTTGGTTCTTTTAGGCTTTGGTGACCCCTGTTATCACTAAGCAACTAAGCAAACAAACATACTGGCAGGTCACAGAGACACCTTTCTGTATACAACTGAACTCAGTAGAAAGTTGCTTGGACCTCATCCAAAGTAATTATTTACAGATGTTCCCAAGGCACATAATTATAGGGTCACAGTACAGGGACCCATATTGTGAGAGGAGCTCTTGAGTGAAACTCTAGAGGGTTATACAAGGAAATCACTTGTTAAATCTACATTTAGGGTGAAGAAAAATTCCACTGTGTCGGGTTAGAGTGAGGAGAACTGCGTTAGCAACATTTCACATGAGAAAGCTTTGAAGATAAAATTTTAGAGAGAAGGAGAAGCAGCCGTTTTAGGATTTTAAATTTATTTGAGGTCCAACACTAACCCGTAGTTGACGCAGTGGCTAAAAAAGCTGACATTATATTCCCAATTAGGCACTCTTTCCATGACAGGAATATGATCCTGCAGCTTCAGGCTTACAGGATCCTTATGACTCATGATCTCTTAAAGTAAGAGATACTTTTTACCCCCAGCATTTCCTAAAACTGGCTGTGAATAGTCCTGCTTGGATCACATACCTGCCCGTGAACCAATCACTGCTCAAGGGGACAGGAAATAGGGATTGATGTGTTTGGGTGGTTTGTCTACCCCCGTGGAATAGGAGGTGATACAGCCCCACATAATCCCATGGATTAGTAATGGGCATTTCAACCAAAGACTGGATACAAGGTAACGAATGTCCACAGTGATCCTGTGAGTTTCAAAACTTCATTTTTTTCCCCCACATTGCTGCTCCTCTTTTTTTTTTTTTTTTCCCTGATCACTTTGTTTAAAGGCCTATGGGTTGGATAATGTCTGTCCTCAATCAGCTTGCCCTTCTAGTCTCCTCTAGGCTGGAAGCCTGAAAACTACATTTCCCAGAATCCTTTCCAGCTTATTTTGTTAGGATCTTCCAACAGGAGGCACTGGCAGGAGACTGGAAAGTGAGAGAAAGGGAAAAGCCATTTATTCCCGGTTTCTGGTAATGCCTTTGGGAGTCACAGGGTGGGGGTGGGGGCTCTTGAGGGTGGGGAGAGAAGAGAGTGTAGAGGCAAAGGCTGTGACCAACGGGGGCAGACGCCTGGGTATGGCAGCCTCAGAGGCACAATGTTTCTGGGCCCCGGGTGACACCATTTTCCCTCTTCAGTCCCAGGGTTAGTAGTCACTTTCTGCAATTGCTGATCTTTTGGAGACTTTTTTTCTTTTTCTCCTTCCAACACCTTTATAACCAATTCCCGGTATTAATTTCTCTTTGTTTAAAATATCTAGAATGATTTCTGTTTCCCTAATTGAAACCTAATACTGTTTTATTTTATTTATTTATTTATTTATTTATTTATTTATTTATGAGACAGGGTCTTGCTCTGTCACCCAGGCTGGAGTGCAGTGGCGCGATCTTGGCTCACTGCAACCTCCACCTCCCGGGTTCAAGCGATTCTCCTGCCTCAGCCTCTGGAGTAGCTGGGACTACAGGCGCGTGCCACCACTCCTGGCTAATTTTTGTATATTTAGTAGAGACGGAGTTTCGCCATGCTGGCCAGGCTGGAGCTCAAGCCATCCACCCACCTTGGCCTCCCAAAGTATTGGGATTACAGGCGTGAGCCACTGCTCCCGGCACATTTTATTTTGTTATGAATTCTTAGTTTTTTTCATTTAAAAGACTGTAGTAAAATATGCATAAATGAGTCATCAATTGTTTTGAACATACAGTTCAGTGCCATTAAGTACATTGACACTGCTGTATAACCATCACCACCATCCTTCTCCAGAACTTTTTTATCCTCCCAAACCGAAACTCCATACCCATTAGACAATAACTCCCCATTTTCCTCTTTCCCCCAGGCGCTGGTAACCACCATTCTACTTTGTTTCTATGGATTGGACTACTCTAGGTACTTTATATAAGTGGAATCATAAAATATTTGTCCTTTTGTGAGTGGCTTTTTTCACTTAGCCCAATGTCTTCAAGTCCATCCATGTGGTGGCATGTATCAGAATGTCCTTTATAAGGCTGAAGAATGTTCCATTGTACGTATATACCACTTTTTTGTTTATCCATTCATCTGTCAGTGGACACTTGAGTTATGCATTACTTTGCTTGGGTTATCATAACAAAGTATCACAGACTGGGTGGCTTAAATAACACAAATTTATTTTCTCAGAATTCTGGAGGTTGGAAGTCCCAGATCGGTGTCACAGGATTCATTTCTTCTAGGCCTTTCTCTCTGGCTTGTTGATGGCCATCTTTTCCCTGTGTTTTCACATAGTTTCCCCCTGTTCTAATTTCCTCTTCTCATAAGAACACCAGTCATACTGAATTAGGACTACCCTAATAATCTCACTTATCCTTAATTATTTCTTTATCTCCAAATACAGCCACATTTTGAAGAACTGGGTGTTAGGACTTCAACATATGAATTTTGTTGGGGGGATTCAGCCCATATTAGGTTGCTTCCACCTTTATTGTGATAACGCTGCTATGAACATAGAGTACCTATATTTATTCAAGTACTTGCTTTCCTGCACAAGAGGGTGTTGTTTTAAAAAAGCCAGACATAGTGGCTCACACCTGTAATCTCAGATGGCTGAGAGAGGAGGTTTGCTTGAGTGCAGGAGTTCGAGACCAGTCTGATCAACATACTGAGACCTTGTTTCTACAAAATATAAAAAACTAGCTGATTGTGGTGGCTCACACTTGTAGTCCCAGCTACTCAGGAGTCTGAAATAGAAGGACTGCTTGAGCTCAGAAAGTGGAGGCTGCAGTCAGCCATGATGGTGCCACTGCAGTCCAGCCTGAGCAACTAGAAAGACCGTGTATTGGTTGGCGGGGGGGAAGGAAAAAAAATTCCTGCGTTCATATTTTTTTTTGATATATACCCCATAATAGAATTGCCAGATTATGTAGTACTTCTATGTTTAATTTTGTTGAAAAACTGCCATACTGTTTTCTACAGTGGCTGTAACATTTTACATTTCCACCAGCAATGCACACAGGTTCCAGTTTTTCTACATGTTCACCAACTCTTGGCATTTCCTTTTAAATAATAGATATCCTAATGTGTGTGAGGTGGTATCGCATGGTGATTTTGATTTGCATTTTCCTAATGATTAGTAACATTGGGCGTCTTTTCATGTGATTATTGGCCATTTGTATTTTTTTTTTTTTTTGGAGAAATGTCTGTTCAAGTCCTTTGCTCATTAAAACTTGTTTATTCTTCAGAGAAATCAGGCCGGGCACAGTGGCTCACACCTGTAATCCCGACACTTTGGGAGGCCGAGATGGGCAGATCACTTGAGGTCAGGAGTTCAAGACCAGCCTGGCCAACATGGCAAAACTCTGTCTCTACTAAAAGTACAAAAATGAGCCGGATGTGGTGGTGGACGCCTGTAATCCCAGCTACTCAGGAGGCTGAGACAGGAGAATCACTTGAACCCAGGAGGTGGAGGTTGCAGTGAGCCGAGATCGCACCACTGCACTCAGCCTGGGTGACAAAAGCAACTCTGTCTCAAAAAAAAAAAAAAAAAAAAAAATCATATAAACACTATGGCAACATTCATTGACCTTCCAAAGAAATGCAGGAAAATATTCACCCACAATCTTTAAAGAGTTATGAAATGACCACATTGTGTGGCAGAATGTTGGTGCAATCTTTCAGAGTCAGCTAAAGCAAGGTGACAAAGCAGGTGGGATCCAGAGCCATGATTGCCTAGGATTTTTCTCCCAGACATAGCTTATTGCATGATTATGTAACCTCATGAAAGTTGCTTAGTCTCTCTGTGCTTTAGTTTTCTGACTTATAAAATGAGAATAATAATACTGTCTACTTCATAGAGTTGTTATAAGTATTAAATGAGTTAACAATGAGAACAGTGTCTAGTACATAGTCAGCACTTAATATAAATTAATTATCATCATTATTCTTCTCTGGGTCCCAAACTTCTGGTCTGCCTCTGCGTCTGGACACCTTCTGGGATCCTCTCTCCTGATTCCTAGTGTTTTGGATTACCCAGTTATCCATGAGGCAAACAGATATATGTATATAGCAGTTCAATATGCTAATTTTTTTTTACATATTAACTTTATTTATTTATTTTTTTCAAGATGGAGTCTTACTCTGTCTCGCCAGGGTGGAATGCAGTGGTGTGATCTCGGCTCGCTGCAACCTCCGCCTCCCGGGTTCAAGTGATTCTCCCACCTCAGTCTCCCAAGTCGCTGGGATTACAGGCACTCGCCACCATGCCTAACCAATTTTTTTGTATTTTTAGTAGAGATGGGGTTTCACCATATTGGCCAGGCTGGTCTTGAACTCCTGACCACAGGTGATCTGCCCGCCTTGTCCTCCCAAAGTGCTGGGATTATAGGTGTGAGCCACTGTGCCCAGCCTAACTTTAATTTTCACAATTACCATCAGCTATAGCCAGGTGATTATGAGCCCTGGTTCACAGATCATCTGGGAAGAAACTGAAATCCCATCTCTTATGGGAAGTGCTTTTAATAGAAAACAAAACAAAACAAAATAACAACAAAAAACAAATCTTGTCTCTCTATCTCTCCTTTTTAATGTGTGATCTTGCTTCACTTCATGTCTCTGAGCTTCAATTTCCATATCTGGAAAAAGAAGATAAGAGTTGTTTATAGGATCACTGAAGGATTAAATGAGATAAGGGCTGTAAAGCATTTAGCACACACAGTGCCTGGCAGATAGAAAATGCTTAATGGATATTGATTATTATATTCATATAACAGATGAGAAAACTGGGTCTTAGAGAGATGAAATTATTGTGTAAGGTAATAAAGCTACCGTTGAGAGAAGATGGCCCAAAACAATGTTCTTTGTTGTTTCCTTTTACCTTGCATACATAATTTCTGTGTAGTTTCTGTTATGTGATGAGTGCAGACATAGTTTTAGATTAAAAAAATTTTACATTAGAGAGAAAATAATTTTCAAATTGCTACAGAGATATGAAAATCTAACTGAATAACATATCTTCATGCCTATTACTTCCTTTCCTTCTCTTGAGTTATTTTCTCACAAGAAATTCCCAGAAATGGAATTTGATAGGTAAAAGGTAAACATGATTTAGCTTGATGTAAACATGATAGGCAAACATAATTTTGATTCTGGATATAGAACATCCTATTGCTTTCCTAAAGAGTTTATTCATAGTAATTATGTTTGCCTACTGTAATTTATTTTCTAGTATCCTGGAAATAATTGGAACATTCACAAAGAATGAATAACCTTGACAGAGGTAAGAAATCGCCAGGCCGAAGAGGAATGTGGTGTGAAAGTTTTCAGAATCAAAATGGAGTCAGTAATGTTAAGAAAACGCTAACAAATACTGCTGGGGAAAGCCATGAAGTGAGGGTTTTCATGCTTGTATGCCTGTAGCAGAAACTGTCAAAAAAATTACAAAAACTGCAACCTTGCACAAAGGCCATGTTGCAAAAACTACTTCTACGAAGACATCTGCCCAGCAGCTGCCTGTCCAGTCTGACTGTTCTCACCCTTGTTACTGATCTTTGTAGCCAAAGATAATTATTTCAGAACAATTATATAATCTTCCTCATTTTTTCTTGAAAAATCTTGTCTTCCTTTCCCTCTCTGAATACATGCATAGTTTACCATGCCATGCATATTCCTATTGCAATTCTCTATTCCCAAATAATTACCTCTTAGAGAGCCTCTTTCTTGCTTAGATTGACAGTGAGAACTTAGAGAAGTTGAATGAATAGGTTGGGAAGATGATAACCATGTTCAGAAACATGAGACAAAACCCCAAGTTACTGTATGTAGGTGTATAGTTTTTTGTCTACTTGATATGATGCTCATGTTATACAGTTAAGGCATGTGCATATTATCTGCAAATGACCAGCTCAGTCTCTGGGCATGTGAGGAACTGAGAGTACCAGTTAATCAAACATTTACTTTGTTTACTGGGTCCTGCTGCTCACTTGGCTTACTTGTCCTCTGGAAGAAACCTCTTGCTCTCAAAGGAACCTGAATCTGAGCTGCTGCCCCTGAGTGGGAATCATGCTTCAAATTTTAACTCAGGGTGTAAAGTCCTAGAGAACAACAGGGCTGACATCTTTCTGCCCTTGGTATTGATTTTGGGATCTACAGATAGCTCTGAGAGCCTCGGTTCCTTCATCTGTACAAGGGGAGTGATAAGGTAGATAGTTACTGTGTAGGGAGCTTTCTCTGGGCTTTACATATAAGTCATACAGTTCCCAAAGCAATGATATGAAGGAGGGTTTATCAGTAACTTCATTTTACAGATGAGAAAACTGAGGTTCAACTGGTTAAATAATGTGCCAGGTAACACAGACAGTAGGCAGAGGGGACAGGGTTTGAATTCAGGCACTCAGGCTCCAGAGCTTCAGTCTTCAACACCACGCATAATATTGAACAATACGGGAGGTTAATGATGCTTAGCTTTAAGGGTTGCTGTGAAGATTCAAGATGAAGGCACATGAGGCATATGGCTTCTGATCTCGCTATTCTACAAAAATGGTCACTCTTGCTAAGTTTGCCAATGACTTCTGAATTGCCAGACCTAATAAACACTCAGAAGGGAAAACTACGCTATTGGCTATTTCTCTGTTTTGTTTTCTCTTTTAACTGACCTCTAAATGTTGATTTACTCTGGGCTGTGTCCTTGGTCCTTCTCTTTTCTTTTTCTGGGAGATCTCACACAGTCTCATGGTATAAGACAGGGGTGTCCAATCTTTCGGCTTCCCTGGAACACACTGGAAGAAGAATAGTCTTGGGCCACAAATAGAAAACACGAACCCTGGCAATAGCTGATGAGCTTAAAAAAAAAAAAAAAAAAAAAAAAAAAATCACAACAAAATCTCATAATGTTTCTGGGTCGCATTCAAAGCCATTCTGTGCAGCGTGCAGCCCTCAGGCTGCGAGTTGGACAAGCTTGGCATAAGATACCATCTGTATCATGTATTTGTTAAGGACTCCTATGTCAGATAGGGTTCCACCAGAGAAAGCGAGCAAGCAAGAATATATATTAAGAGATCTATTGCAAGGCATTTCTTATATGATTCTTACATAGCACAGGCTGTCAGGAAGAGTAACTCTTGGGCATGGAATGAACTGCTGTTCATAGGCAAAACAACTTCTTTCTCGGGGAAGCCTCAGTTCTACTTTTAAGGTCTTGCAATTGATTGAATCAGGATAATCTCCCTTACTTAAATTCAACTGATTATGAGTTTTAGTCACAGCAATAAAATATTTTCACAGCAACACCTAGGTTAATATTTGATTAACTGGGGGCTCTAGCCCAGGCAACTTGACCTATAAAATTGGCCCTCAAACTCCCAAACTGACATCTCCAACCTCAACCTCCTGGCTGAGCCTCAGGTTTGAATATCCAGCTGCCTACCAGAGATGACCATTTAGTGCCTCAAACTTGATGTTCTTTAAACTGAACTTTTGATTCCCTCCTGCTCCCATTCCAGCCTGCTTGCCTTCTGTCTTCCCCATCTCTGTAAGTGGAACTTCACCACTGGCTCATGGAAAAGACCTCAGAGTCATCTTTGATTTTTCTCTCACTTCTGCTTCTATATGCAAGTACTATGTTCTCCACTTCCCAAGTAGATTTTAGAGACCCAGTTCTCACCATCTCCACTGTCTCCACCCTAGCCCAGGCTCCCTCATCTCCAGCCTGGATGACTGCCAGAGCCACTTAACCAGTCTCTCTGCTCTCACTCTTGCCGCACTCTCTTCCTTACTCCACCCAGAGTGATCCTTTTAAAGCATAAACCAGATTTACCTGATTCTGGTGATTTAAAACTCATCAATGAGTTTCCATTATTCTTGGATTAAAATGTAAATTTCTTACCTTGGTAGAGTATATAAGTCATGTGCTACATAATGACGTTTCAGTCAATGATGGACCATACATACTGTGATGGTTCCATAAGATTATAATGGAGCTGAAAATTTCCTATTACCTAGTGACCCTGTAGCCATCCTAACATTGTAGCACAATGAACTACTCACATGTTTGTGGCGATGCTGGTGTAGACAAATGCACAGCTCTGCCAATCCTATAAAAGTATAGCACATACAATTATGTACAGGACATAATACTTGATAATGATAATAATGGCTATTTTACTGGGTTATGTATTCACTGTACTCTAATTTTTACTGTTATTTTAGAATGTACTTTTTCTACTTATAAAAAATATTAATTGTAAAACTACTTCATGCAGGTCCTTCAGGAGATATTATGGAAGAAGGCATTTTTTTGTTTTTGTTTTTTGGAGGAGTCTCACTCAGTCACCCAGGCCGGTGCTGATCTCACCTCTATTTCCTGAATTCAAGTGATTCTCCCACCTCAGTCTCCAGAGTAGCTGGGATTACAGGTGTGCACCACTGTGCCTAGCGTTTCTTTTCTTTTTTTTTTTGTATTTTTAGTACAGACAGGTTTTTACTATGTTGGCCAGGCTGGTCTCAAACTCCTGACCTCAAGTGATCTGCCTTCCTCAGCCTCCCAAAGTGCTGGGATTACAGGTGTGAGAAGGCATTCTTATAGATGACAGCTCCATGCATGTTGTTGCTCCTGAACACCTTCCTGTGGGACATGATGTGGAGGTGAAAGACAATGGTGTTGATGATCCTGACCTTCTGTAAGCCCAGACTAATGTGTTTGTGTCTTATTTTTTTAACAAAAAGGTTAAAAAGTAAAAAAAAAAAAAAAAAAAAAAAAATGCTTATAAAGATATAAAGAAAGAACATATTTTTGTATGGCTATACAACGTGTTTGTGTTTTAAATTAAGTGTTATTACAGCAGTCAAAAAGTTTAAAAAGTTAAACAGTTTATAAAGTAAAACAGTTACAGTAAGCTAAGGTTAACTTATTATTGAAGAAAGAAAAATATTTTTAATAAATTTGGAATAGCCTAAGTGTACAGTCTTTATAGGGTCTACAATAATATACAGTAATGTCCTAGGCCCTCACATTCACTCACCACTCACTCACTGACTCACCCAGAGCAACTCCAGTCCTACAAATTCCATTCTTGGTAAGTGCCCTATCCAGGTGTCATACTTTTTAAATCTTTTATACTGTATTTTTTCTGCATCTTTCCCAAGTTTAGATATGTTTATATACACAAATGCTTATCATTGTATTACAATTGCCTACAGTATTCAGTAGGGTAACTTGCTGTGGAGGTTTGTAACCCTGGAACAATAGGTTATACCATATAGCCTAGGTATTTAGTAGGCTATACTATCTAGGTTTGTGTAAATATACTCTATGATGTTTCCACGATGACAAAAGTCACCTAACAACACATTTCTCAGAAGGGATTCTTAATGTTAAGCGACACATGACTGTATATGTCTGCTCTTATGACAGTTCCCTGTGACTTGAAGAGCTTAAAGGCACAGAATAAGTGCTCTGTAAATATTAATTGTCATCCTGTTGTTGACAGAAACCAATAAAAGAGAACAATGCTTGGAAGTTCAGTTTCCATGAATTTATCTAGTGCCACTCTGTCTAATATGGTAGTCACTAACCATATGTGGCTATGGAGCCCGTGAAATGTGGCTATGACAACTAAAGAACTGAATTTTAAATTTTATTTAATATTAATGAATTTAAATTTACATTTAAAAATTGAAACTTCATATAATATTAGAAAATATTTAAGAATGTTCAGAATACTTTGAGTATGTAATCTACTTTTTTTTTTTTTCTGGTGAAAAGATATACATATATTTAGAATTAGCCAGATGGACTCAGTTTAGATGATCCCAATTTTTTTGGCAACATGGCAACATCCAAAGCATTGTAATCAGGAGCCAGTTGAACATACGCCTTCTTCTCTCCATCAGGGTGAATCAGGGTGTTGACCTTGGCCACATCAATGTCACACAACCTGTTTGATCTGGTGCTTGTTGTTTTTAACATCCAAATGAACACGTGTGTGTTGTCTTCTCTCTTCTTCATGGCAGACTCAGTGGTCAGTGGAAACTTGACAGCATAGTGGTCAAGCTTGTTTCTCCTGGGGGCAATCTTCCGAGGATATCTGGGCTGCCTCCGGAGTCGCTGTGTCTTGGGCCACCAGAAAGGTGGGTTACGTGCGGATATTGTTTTTTGTTGTTGACACCTTTCAACACTGCCTTCTTGGCCTTCAAAACCTTTGCTTTGGCTTCTGCTTTAGGAGTGGCAGGAGCTTCCTTCTTTGCTTTTGGCGCCACCTTGTGAAAAGGGCACGTAATCTACTTTTTCAACCATTAATTTTATGAAATATAAATACAGATCAAGTATTACTGGTGAAAATTTAGCATGAGATTTTTCAAACTGAGATGTGCTGTCGGTATAAAATATTTACCAGATTTAAAGACTTAGTGTAAAAAAAGAATATAGAATATCTCTAATTTTTATACTGATTACATATTGAAATCATAGTATTTTGGATATATTGGTGTAAGTAAAATAGTTCATTTATATTGCCAGTTTCTTTTTACTTTTGAAAATGAAACTATTAGAAAATATGGACATATATAGCTGGCTCTCATTATCTTTATACTAGACAGAGCTGCTGTAGATGTTTTAATAATGAGCCCCCAATGCCATTCAACCCTAAAGTTAATTAATTACACAGCAAAGGCACTATGGTGAGTTCTACAGCGGAGATTTAAAGTTCCAATTAAATGGAGACCATATATGGGATTAATGAGGGAAACTAAGGCAAAGACTGGTCTGTGTGTTGATGAAGCATGACAGGCTCCCATGCCCATTTTTTCTTACTCTTTTGGTCCTTATGTACCTAGGCTTTTTTCTCAGGAGGTGAAGTTCTGCAATCTGTCCAGCCCCAAATTCTGGTGTCCACCTTTTTGTCCTCTCTCAGCCCTTCCCTCTTGTTACCAGTGGGTCTTTGTTCTTAGAGCTCCCAAGATGGTGGCAGGTTGCTCCCAAGATGCTGGTGGGCGCTCCCAAGATGGCAGGAAGCCTTTTGTTCTCTGACCTGGGGTTCTTGGCCTCATGGATTCCAAGGAATGGAACCTTGGGCCATGCGGTGAGTGTTATAGCTCTATTAGAAGCCATGGGTCACGGAAGAGAACGGTGGAACCCAGTGATTAGTGTTCAGCTCAATTAGGACGAACCCGGGCACTTAGCCGTGCAGGAACAATGGCGAGCCTTTAGCCTGATGGGAGTGGCAATGGGCACCTTGCTGGGTCAAGAGCACAGTGGACACCCTGCTGGATCTGGAGGGGGGAAGTCAGTGGCGGGTCTGTGGCGGCGGCAAACAGCAGTGGTGGACGGTGAGCGAAAGCTCAGCTAGAGCCGTAACAAACATGGACCAGAAGAGAGTGCAGTTGCAAGATTTAACAGAGTGAAAACAAAGCTCCCGTACAATGGGTGGGGACCCAAAGGGGGTTGCCCACTCCCCGCTCGAATGCCTGGGGTTTATATCCCCAGTCATCCCCAATCATTGTCCCCTCCCCCTGTGCTCTCAGGTGATAGATGATTGACTATTTCTTTACCTCCTGCCTTTAGCCTAATTGGTATTTTAGTGAGATGTCTTTACTACCTGATTGGTTGGGTGTGAGCTGAGTTATAAGCCCCGTGTTTAAAGGTAGATGTGGTCACCTTCCCCAGCTAAGCTTAGGAATCCTTAGTTGGCCTAGGAAATCCAGCCAGTCCTGTCTGTCACTCTCAGTGGCTCACATCCTTCTTACTCTATGTACCACCAATCTTCTTTGGAGAAACACAGGAAAGAAACTTAACTCGAAAGTACAGGTTGGGAAACTTTCTTAAGGGTTAGGGAGTAAATATTTTGGGCTTTGTAGACCAAAGAGCCTCCATCACAACCAGTCAACAGCCACGGTAGTCATAGACAATATGTAAACCAACAGGGCTGTGTTCTGGTACAGTTTTCTTTATGGACAATTAAATTAGAATTTGTATAGTTTTCTCATATCCAGAAATATACTTCTTTTGATTTTTTTCATTAGCCCTTTCAAAATGTATTCTAAGGTCATGGGCAGTACAAACACGAGTGGGCAGGATTTGGCCTGTGGGTCCTGGTTTGCTGACCCCTGCTCTAAAGTACAAGTGAAGACCCAAATATAATGGACTAAACTTTCGGAAATGTTGAGGCAGAGGCTGGGCGTGGTGGCTCATGCTTGTAATCCCAGCACTTTAGGAGGCTGAGGCAGGCGGATCACCTGACGTCAGGAGTTCAAGACCAGCCTGGTCAACATGGTGAAACCCCATCTCTATTAAAAATACAAAAATTAGCCGGGCGTGGTGGTGGGTGCCTGTAATCCCAGCTAGTCACGAGGCTGAGGCAGGAGAATTGCTTGAACCTGGGAGGCAGAGGTTACAGTGAGCTGAGATCGCTCCACTGCACTCCAGCCTGGCAACAGAGCGAGACTCTGTCTGGAAGAAAAAAAAAAAAAAAAAAAAAAGAAATGTTGAGGCAGAAGAATCTTTTCCTTCCTTTGCTGTCAGCTCAGAGCCAGCACATTGTAGTAACCAGTACATACTGTCTGAGTGATTGGAATTTCTCCCTCAATGAGGGAGGGATGTTTAACACTGAAGGTCATCAGAAGATCCTGACAGAGGAGAGACTTTTGCGCAGTAGTCACTCTCAGGAGTGGGAGAGAAAGTGCACTGACCTGAGTCCTGTACTTTAAAAGGCCCATGTTGGTCCTGGGCCATGTTGGTCCTGGGCCCAAAGAGTGAGGAATCCCCAGAGCAATGAGGACATGCCCTCTTGGAGCCTAACCCCCACCTCCATGCTTCAGGCACTTGAGGCCCTGTAATTCCCTTCTCAAATAACCACCAGTCCACTTTTAGGTGAATGTGGCCTCCTCCCTCATCCCATTCTGTGCACAGACTACCCTTTCAATGTGCTCACACCCAGGCCTAAGAAATGGCCAAGGGGCAGCTGTTTGCAGAGTGTGTGGTTAGAGCTTGGAAGCAAGGGCTAGGGCTTGTCTGTGCTGAGAGTGGGAAGAGAAGGGGAGTTAGCCTGAGATGGAGGGCCAGAGATGGCTTCTTCTATATAACCGTGTTCAGGCATAGAATTCTAAATTTAAACCTGGCTTTCCAGGTATAAAGGTATATTTGTCAAGGCGACAGAATAAAACATATTTTAGCGAACAGTTTGTTTGTTTGATTTATACCTTAAATATCTAGACATAAAGTATGTGGGCCTCCATTTGTACCTGTATCCTAAACCCTAAAAATGTTAGGGACAGGCCTGCTTTTACAGTAAAGATGTAACTTTGAAATGGAGGTAGGAGCTAGGAGTCAGTGGTGTGGTTAAGCGGGCGTGTTATGGTTGGCAAGAGCCCATTGTGTGCATCTCTTCCCAACTGTGTATTCAGTGACACCATATTGGAAGCTTAAATTTGGCCAAGGAAGGAGTATGTGCACCATAAAAATTGGCAAATGCTACAAGTCAGAGCTGTTTTGTTTGTTTGTTTTGAGAGCTGGTTGCCAAACCTTTTCCAGCTACTGAACACTGTGATTGCCCTTTGCCCACTGGGAGAGGCTGGCTTATCCCTACTCTGCTCCATAGTCTTTCCCCAAAGAACACATGATTATCAAAGAGATTACCTTTGACAGACGTGTTCAGCAGAAAAGTGTGACTGTGAGAGAGCATATGGAATCTCTTACTTATTTGTAAGAATTTCTGAAAGAAGCCATGTTCCTGGTTGTCCTGAGCTAGGCCCCTAAGCAATGCCAAGCTCTGATTCTTAGAGCAGACTCTCTATAGAGGTCAGCTCTTGCAAAGCTTGAACACTCCCACCCTCATACTTTATGTTTGCAGAATACTTCTAAACTCAGAAAAACACAAAATGACTTTTGTAGTTGATCCCTGGATTCTTTTCTCTGAACATACCAGTAGTTGCAAAATCTATGGTTGTTCATCTTTTATTTTCCATGCCTGCCCTCTAATGGTGAATTGAGAGAAATACAGGTAGATTCCTATCAATGTCATAGAATATGGAAGAGGGATTGGTTTACAAACAGCCATCTCGTGGTCACAGGCAGAAAATATAGAAGAATGAAAATGGCAGGATGTGAGAAGAATGGGCAGTTGTGGAATATACTGAAGAGCTCATGTCCTATCTAAAAGGAATGACCTTACTTACTCGGGGTCTAATACTACCTCTAAGAGACTATGAGTAGAAGAGAGGTCATAGCCTGGCAACTTACAAATGGATGGCTTTTGTTTGACCTTCATAGTATTGATTCATTTACCATTTCCAAATAGTTAAATTAGTTGCATATATGAAAAACTTTTATTTCCAGCTTTTCTTGTAAAGATCTGAATATTTGGCAACCCCAAGTTCACACTATCATTTGGCAACAACTTGGTGATACTTTTGAAAATGGCAAGTGACATTCAAAAACAAGTTATTGTGATTTTCCCAGTCAAAGCAAGCATTATGTCTTCAGTATACCAAACAGATGTTTCCATACGCTTTATGCTCTAGATTTTCTAGAAACAAATACTCATATTTTAGTTACTTTTAAAAATTAGATAATATGTCATACCAATAAAACCACACACGCACACACACTACAAGGTATATGGAATAATAAACAGCTTTCTCCACACTACCAGTGTCCTAACGCATTGGAATCCTCTTCCTACCCCCACCCCTGAGGAAGAAAACCATTCTGACTGTTATCTTTATTATTCCCTTGCTAAACTCCTAGTGATTCTAGAAAGAAAGTTAGGCAGATAAGAGCAGGCCAGGAGAGGCCCTCATCCTATAACCAGGAATGTCAGACAACCATCAGTGATGGTCAGGTGGTTGTTAAACTGTCGTTCTATAATAATAATTGGTCGCAGCCAGCTCCAGGGAAAGACTCCAGGGCAAGTCTCCCAATGGATAGAAAACACCTAAAATGGTGATCAGTAGCTTTCTGATAAGATCTCAGGAGCTGGGCAAGTAGGCTCAAGCATGTGCACTAAGAGGCAAAATGGTGGAGTTTAACTGGTAAATGACCTTCCTTTAGGAACACTCAACTGGTAAGGGAAAAACGTCTTAATGTGTGCAGACTGCCTGCACTCACCACTGTTATCAGGGCATGGCAAGAGTGAGACCGGCCTTGCCAACTGCATCTCAGCTGGGTGAGGCCTTTTGCTACCGGCTTTCCCCCACTTCCATGGTGACAGAGGCAGCCATAATCTGCTCTGAAACATACCCCATTGGCCCAAGAGCCCCCCACCCCGCCCGCCAATTCTCTGCAGTGGCTGCAGCAAGCCCTGCCCAAGGAGAGTCTGAGTCAGACTTGCCTAACCCTGTCCCCATCTGATGGTCTTTCTCTATTTACCCTGGTAGCCAATCACAAAAGACATAAATTATTGGGAGCTTTATGGCCTTGCCCCTTGCCTGAGAAACCTGAATACTTACACTGGCCAACTTAGAGCAAGCTTATATCCCCTTTCTACTAGTGCAGCTTGTGCACTCTTGAAAGTGCCATCTCTTGGATGGAAGCCAACCAACTCAGGACATTACAGTAATTCATGACAGAATAACCCTGCTCCAAGGAAGGAGCAAATAATAGCTAATTCAATTGCCTGCAATATCCTGGCTAACCAGAGATCCTCAGTCTGTCCATGGGACAATTTCATTGCTAGCATAACCAACATATGTTCAGCACACTGAACATATCTACAACCAAGGACTCTCAAAGAGTCTATTTCATTCCCCTACTGCCTCCACCAGATCTGGTGCTGGTATCCGTGACTGAGAGACCTGAAGATGGATGACATCACAGGACTCTTTGCAGACATTCCCCAGTACCAGCCCAGGGCCTGGTAGCCCCACTAGGTGGCTAGACCCAGAAGAACAATAACAATCACTGCAGTATGGCTCTCAGGAAGCCCCATCTCTAGGGGAAGGGGGAGAGCACCACATCAGGGGATCATCCCATGGGACAAAAAATCTGAACATTGGGCTGTGAGTTCCAGATTTTTCCACCGAAACGGTCTACCCAAATGAGAAGGAACCAGAAAAGTAATTCTGGTAATATGACAAAACAAGGTTCTATAAAACACCCCCAAAAGATCACACTAGCTCACCAGAAATTGATCCAAATCAAGAAGAAATATTTGAATTGCCAGAAAAAAATTAGAAGATTGATCATTAAGCTACTCAAGGAGATACCAGAGAAAGGTGAAAACCAACTTAAAGACAGTTAAAAAACAATACAGGATATGGATGAAAAATTCCCCAGAGAAATAAATATCATAAAGAAAAAACAATCACAACATCTGGAAATGAAAGACACACTTAGAGAAATACAAAATGCACTGGAAAGTGTCAACAACAGACTAGAACAAATAGAAGACAGAACTTCAGAGCTCAAAGACAAGGCTTTCGAAGACAAAGACAAAGAAAAAAGAATTAAAAAATGAAGAATGCCTCCAAGAAATGTGGGATTATGTTAAATGGCCAAACCTAAGGATAATTGGTTTTCCTGAGAAATAAGATAAATCTAAAAGTTCAGAAAACATATTTGAGGGAATAATTGAGGAAAGCTTCCCTGGACTCACTAGAGATCTAGACATCTAAACACAAGACATCCAAATACAAGACATTCAATATAAGTTCTTTCCCAGGCAAAGAACACCTGGGAAATTCATTGCATAAAGATAATCATGGAGGCACAGAGTCATCAGATTATTTAAAGTAAAGACTAAGGAAACAATCTTAAGAGATGTGAGGCAAAAGCATCAGGTAACCTATGAAGGAAAACCTATCAGCTTAACAGCAGATTTCTCAGCAGAAAGCCTACAAACTCAAAGAGATTGGGGTTCTATCTTTCGCCTCCTCAAACAAAATAATGTCCAGCCAAGAATTTTGTATCCAGCAAAACTAAGCTTCATTGATGAATTAGAGATAAAGCTTTTTTCAGACAAACGAATGCAAAGAGAATTCACCATTACCAAGCCAGCACTACAAGAAATGATAAAAGGAGTTCTAAATCTTGGAACAAAACTTCAAAATACACCAAAATAGAAACTTCTTAACACATAAATCTCACAATACAAACAATAATGATGAACAATAATGCAATGAAGAAAAACCATCTGGCAACAACTAGCATGATGAATAAAATAGTACCTCATATCTCAATACTAACATTTAATGCTCAACTTAAAATATACAGAATGGCAGAATGGATAAATGTTCACTAACCAAGTATCTGCTATCTTCAAGAGACTCACCTAACACATAAGGACTCACATAAACTTGGGGTAGAGGGGTAGAAAAAGATATTCCATGCAAATGGAAACCAAAAGTGAGCAGGAGTACCTATTCCTATATCAGACAAAACAGACTTTAAAGTAACAACCGTTAAAAAAGACAAAGAGGGACATTATATAATGATAAAAGGATCAGTCCAATAGGAAAATATCACAATCCTAAACATATATACACCTAACACTGGAGCTCCCAAAGTTATAAAACAATTATTACTAGACATAAGAAACAAGATAGACAGCAACACAATCATAGCAGGTGGCTTCAATACTTCAGTAGAGCACTAAACAGGTCATCAAGACAGAAAACCAACAAAGAAACAATGGATTTAAACTGTACCCTAGAACAAATGGACTTAGCAGATGTTTACAGTGCATTCTAACCAACATATACTTTATTTTTATCAGCACATGGAACATTCTCCAAGATAGGCCATATGATAGGCCAAAAACAAGTCTCAATAAATTTAAGAAAATCAGAATTATATCAAGTACGCTTTCAGACAACAGTGGAATAAAACTGGAAATCAACTCCAGAAGGAACCCTCAAAACTATAAAAACACATGAAAATTAAGTAATCTATTCCTGAATGATCTTTGGGTCAACAATGAAATCAAGATAGAAATTAAAACATTCTTTGAACTGAATGATAACAGTGACACAAGTTATCAAAATCTCTGAGATACAGCCAAATCATTGCTAAAAGGAAAGTTCATAACATTAAATGTCTACATCAAAAAATCTGAAAGAGCATGAATAGACAATCTAAGGTCAGTCCTCAAGGAACTAGAGAAACAAGAACAAACCCAAACCCAGCAGAAGAAAAGAAAGAAAGATCAGAGCAGAACTAAATGAAATTGAAACAAAAAAAGAAGAAAAAAAAGGAAGAAACAAAGATCAGAGCAGAGCTAAACGAAATTCAAACAAAAAAATACAAAAGCCTTATGAAACAAAAAGCTGGTTCTTTGAAAAGATGAACAAGATTGATTGACCATTAGTGAGAGTAGCCAAGAAAAGAAGAGAGAAGATCCAAATAAGCTCAATTAGAAACAAAACAGGAGATATTACAACTGATAACACAGAAATACAAAAGATCATTCAAGGCTACTATGAACACTTTTCCATGCAAGAACTAGAAAGTCTGGGGGAGATGGATAAATTCCTGGAAATATAAAACCCTCCCAGATTAAATGAGGAAGAAATAGAAACTCTGAACAGACCAAGTAAAAGTAATGAGACTGAAACAGTAATAAAAAAATTACCAACAAAAAAGTTCAGGACCAGATGGATTCACAACTGAATTCTATCAGATATTCAAGGAAGAATTGGTACCAATTTTACTGAAACTATTCCAAAAGATAGAGGAAAGAGTCAATCCTCCCTAAATCATTCTATGAAGCCAGTATCACCCTAATACCAAAATCAGGAAGAGACATTAAAAAAGGAGAAAACTACAGACCAATATCCCTGATGAACATAGATGCAAAAATCCTCAACAAAATAGTGCTAACCAAATCCAACACCGTATCAAAAAGATAATACACCATGATCAGTGGGTTTCATACCAAGGATGCAGGTATGGTTTAACATACACAAGTCAGTAGATCTGATACATCACATAAACAGAATTAAAAGCAAAATCATATCTCAATAGATGGAGAAAAAACATTTGACAAAATCCAGTATCCCTTTATGATTAAAACCCTCAGTGAAATCGGCATGGAAGGGACATACCTCAAGGTAATAAAAGCCATCTATGACAAACCCACAACCAACATTATACTGAATGGGGAGAAGTTGAAAGCATTCCTGCTAAGAACTAGAACAAGACAAGGATACCCACTTTCACCACTGCTATTCAACAGTGTACTGGAAGTCCTAACCAGAGCAACCAGAAAAAATAAATAAATAAAGGGCATCTAAATTGGTGAAGGGGAAGTCAAACTGTTGGTGTTCACTGATGATAGGATTGTATACCTAGAAAACCCTAAAGACCCATCCAAAAAGTTCCTAGATCTGATAAATGAATTCAGTAAAGTTTCAGGATACAAAATCAATGTATACAAATCCATAGCACTGCTATACACCACTACCAACCAAGCTGAGAATCAAATTAAGAACTCAAATCCTTTTATAATGGCTGCAAAAAAAAAAAAACAAAAAAACAAAAAAAACCAACAAACAAAAAACAAACAAACAAAAAACAAACGTAGGAATATACCTAACTAAGGAGGTAAAAGATCTCTACAAGGAAAACTATAAAACACTGCTGAAAGAAATCACAGATGACACAAACAAATGGAAACACATCCCATGCTCATGGATGGTTAGAATCAATATTGTAGAAATGACCATACTGCCAAAAGCAATCTACAAATTCAATGCAATTCCCATCAAAATACCATTGTCATTCTTCACAGAACTAGAAAAAACAATCCTAAAATTCACATGAAGCCAAAAAAGAGCCCACATAGCCAAAACAAGACTAAGCAAAAAGAACAAATCTGGAGGCATCACGTTACAGGACTTCAAACTATACTACAAGTCTATCACCACCAAAACAGCATTATATTGGTATAAAAATAGGCACATAGACCAATGGAACAGAATAGAGAATCCAGAAATAAAGCCAAATATTTACAACCAACTGATCTTCAACAAAGCAAGAACATAAAGTGGGGAAAGAATATCCTATTCAACAAACAGTGGTGGTATAATTGGCAAGCCGCATGCAGAAGAATGAAACTCGGTCCTCATCTCTCACCTTATACAAAAATCAACTGAAGATGAATCAAATAATTAAATCTAAAACCTGAAATCATAAAAATTCTAGACGATAACATAGAAAAAATCTCTTCTAAACATTGGTTTAGGCAAAGAGTTCATAACCAAGAGCCCCAAAGCAAACACAACAAAAACAAAGATAAATAGATGGCACCTAATTAAACTAAAAAGCTTCTGCACAGCAAAGAAGGAATCAGCAGAATAAACAGACAACCCACAGAGTGGGAGAAAATATTCACAAACTATGCATCCAACCAAAGACTAATATCCAGAATCTACAAAGAACTCAAACAAATCAGCAAGAAAAAAGCAAACAATTTCATCAAAAAGTAGGCAAAGACATGAATAGACAACTCTCTCTCTCTCTTTTTGAGACAGAGTCTCTCTCTTGTTGCCTAGGCTGGAGTGCAATGGCACGATCTTGGCTCACTGCAACCTCCGCCTCCTGGGCTCAAGCAATTTCTCCTGACTCAGCCTCCCAAGTAGTTGGGATTACAGGCACATGCCACCATGCCTGGCTAATTTTTGTATTTTTAGTAGACACAGGGATTCACCATGTTGGCCAGGCTGGTCTCGAACTCCTGACCTTAGGTGATCTGTCTGCCTTGGCCTCCCAAAGTGTGGATTACAGGCGTGAGCCACCACGCTGGGATGAATAGACAATTCTCAAAAGAAGATATACAAACGGCTAACAGACATATGAAAAACTGCTCAACATCACTAAATGGAAATGGAAATCAAAACCATGATGAGATGCCACCTTACCCCTGCAAGAATAGCCATAATTAAAAAATAAAAAAATAACAAATGTTGGCATGGATATAGTAAAAAGGGAACACTTTTATATTGTTCATGGGACTGTAAACTAGTACAAGCACTATGGAAAACACTATGGGAATTCCTTAAAGAACTAAAAGTAGAACTACCATTTGATCCAGCAATCCCACAACTGGGTATCTACCCAGAGAAAAATAAATCATCAAATGAAAAAAAGTCTTACATACATATGTTTGTAGCAGCACAATTTGTGATTGCAAAAATATGGAACAAGCCTACATACCCATCAACCAATGAGTGGATAAAGAAAATATGATATATATACACCATAGACTACTACTCAGCCATAAAAAGGAATGAAATAATGGCACTGGCAGGAACTTGGGTGGAATTGGACATCATTATTCCAAGTGAAGTAACTCAGGAATGGAAAACCAAACATTGTGTATTCTCACTTATAAGTAGGAGCTAAGATATGAGGATTCAAAGGCATAAAGAATGATATAATGGACTGTGGGGACTCATGGGGAAGGGTTGGAGGGGAGTGAGGGATAAAAGACTATACATTGGGTACAGTGTGCACTGCTGGGGTGATGGGTATACCAGAATCTCAGAAATTGCCACTAAAGAACTTTTCCATGCAACCAAACATCTCCTGTTCCCCAAAAACTATTTAAATGAGAAAATAAAATAGATTAAAAAAGATGTGGTCTTCATGGTTCAGGCTTTCCCTGCCCTCTTGTTTCTTTGTTTGTAGGCCTCCTTGCTTGCTTGTTTTGGTTGCTGCCCTCATTGCTATCAGTACTATCATCTCCAATCCTTGTTCCATTTCCCTAGAACTCTGAGTGCAATGCCTACTATGGGGTACCCTCAGCAGAAGGGATGGCAAAACAAGCAGACAAACAAACAGCCTCAAGTGAGCATGAGTATAACTTCAGTAAAACACTGTGCATGTGGCCCCTTCCAAGTGCTGGCAGACCACTGTGCCTGCGGACAGCCCACCCCAAATGAAGAATCAGGGGAGAAGGCCATGTCAAAGGCCACATAGAGCACTTGAACCTCTCAAGTTGCCTGCTGGGCCCCACTTCCAAGTGTACTTTACTGCCTTTTGTTCCTACTCTAAAACCTTTTAATAAACTTTCACTCCTGCTCTAAAACTTGCTTTAGTCTCTTCCTCTGCCTTATGCCTCTTGGTCGAATTCTTTCTTCTAAGGAAGCAATAATTGAGGTTGCAGCAGATTCGTATGCAGATGCTAACAAATTAATTTTTTACAGTTACTTTGGATTTTCTGTATAGACAATCATTTTATCTGAGAAAATGAGCTCTTTCTTTCTTCTTACTCCTGGCTTATACTGAGTCCTCTAATTCAGTGTAGCTGAGAAATAGTAATATTAGGGATAAAATATCCTCGTTTTATTCCTAATTCAAAATTCTGTTTCTAATTCTGTTTCATTATTAACTGTAATGTTTACTGTAGATTTTGAAAGCACACTTTGTCAGGTTAAGTAAATTCCCTTCTATTACCAATTTGCTGAGAATAGTAAGTATGAATGAATTATGAATGAATGTTGAACATGATCAAATGAATTTTTCTGCATCAATTAAGAGGATCATGTTTATCTTTTATTTTATTACAGAGATTTTCAAACATACACAAAACTAGAGAGAATGTTATAATGAATCCTCATAACCCATCACCCAACTTCACTAATTATCAATTTTCTGCCATTCTTGTGTCATCTCTTCCCCATACTTTTTTTTGGGAGGAGTATTTGAAAGTAATTTCCAGGCATCTTATTATTTAATCTGTAAATATAGTACAAAACTATTTACCTCTAACAGATAAAGATTTTTCAGAAGCTTAGTCACAATACCCATGACCACACCATGATAACACCCCCCAAATAATAATATTAATCTATTATAAGTATTTATAATTTCATAATCATCTATATTGAAATACTAATGCTACTTATTTAATGAGAAATGGAGTCATCTGAACTATAGAATTGCCTTTTATATTTATTTGACTTTATTTTTAAACTGTGATTTTACATGTTACCTATTATTCCATTCCCCTTTTTTTTCCTGAAAATGAGCAATTAGTACTGTGGATTTGATTACATTTAGGTTTTTCATTCATTTTTTTTTTGTTTTTGAGACAGGTATTTCTCACTATTTTGCTCAGGTTGGCCTCAAAAGCCTGGGCTGAAGTGATCCTTCCTCCTCAGCCTCCCAAGTAGCTGGGACTCCAGGCATGTGCCACTGCACCCAGCTATAAAAGTTTTAAATATGTATTTATTTGGCAAAAATACTGTATGGGTGGTGCTGTGTATTTCCCATTGAATCACATCAGGAAACACATAAAATCTATTTTTTTAACTTTCAGTGACCTTAATACTGATCAGCTGGTTCAGGTGGTTTCATTGCATTTCTGTAATGACTAGTGATGATGAGCTTTTCTTCATACGTTTGTTGACCACATAAATGTCTTCTTTTGCGAAGTGTCTGTTCATATCCTTCGCCCACTTTTTGATGGGGTTGTTTATTTTTTTCTTGTAAATTTAAGTTCCCTGCAGATTCTGGATATTAGTCCTTTGTTAGATGGATAGGTTGCAAAAATTTTCTCCCAAACTGTAGGTTGCCTGTTTATTCTGATGACAGTTTCTTTTGCTGTGCAGAAGCTCTTCAGTTTAATGAGATCCCATTTGTCTATTTTGGCTTTTGTTGCCATTGCTTTTGGTGTTTTAGTCATGAAGTCTTTGCCCATGCCTATGTCCTGAATGGTATTGCCTAGGTTTTCTTCTAGAGTTTTTATGGTTTTAGGTCTTACATTTAAATCTTTAATCTATCTTGAGTTAATTTTTGTATGAGGTGTAAGGAAGGGATCCAGTTTCAGCTTTCTGTATATGGCTAGCCAGTTTTCCCAACACCATTTATTAAATAGGGACTCCTTTCCCCATTGCTTGTTTTTGTTAGGTTTGTCAAAGATCAGATGGTGGTAGATGTGTGGCATTATTTCTGAGGCCTCTGTTCTGTTCCATTGGTCTATATATCTGTTTTGGTTCCAGTACCATGCTGTTTTGGTGACTGTAGCCTTGTAGTATAGTTTGAAGTCAGGTAGCATGATGCCTCCTGGTTTATTATTTTTGCTTAGGATTGTCTTGGCTATGCAGGCTCTTTTTTGTTTCCATATGAAATTTAAAGTAGTTTTTTATTCTGTGAATAAAGTCAATGGTAGCTTGATGCAGATAGCATTGAATCTGTAAATTACTTTGGGTAGTATGGCCATTTTCACGATATTGATTTTTCTCATCCATGAACATGGAACATTTTTCCATTTGTGTCCTCTCTTATTTCGTTGAGCAGTGGTCTGTAGTTCTCCTTGAAAAGGTCCTTCACATCCCTGTATGTTGTATTCCTAGGCATTTTTTCCTCTTTGTAGCAATTGTGAATGGGAGTTCACACACACACACACACATATATGTGTGTGTGTGTGTGTGTATATATATATATATATATATTTTAGATGGATTCTCACTCTGTGGCCCAGACTGGGAGTGCAATGGTGTGATCTCAGCTCACTGCAACCTCTGCCTCACAGGTTCAAGGGATTCTCCTGCCTCAGCCTCCCAAGTAGCTGGGATTACAGGCGCCCACTACCACTCCTGGCTAATTTTTGTATTTTTAGTAGAGATGGGGTTTCGCCGTGTTAGCCAGGCTGGTTTCCAACTCTTGACCTCAGGTAATCTTCCTGCCTCTGCCTCCCAAAGTCTGGGATTACAGGCGTGAGCCACTGCACCTGGCCCTACAATATTTTCTTATCCCTTTATTCTTAAAGCTTATTTACATTTGTATATTGAAGTAATTTCAAACTTACAGAAAAATTATAAGAATCATAGTAAATCCTGTATATCTTTTAACCAGATTCACCCATTGTTAATATTTTGCCATATTTGCTTTATCATTCACCTTTATATCATATATATGAAATATATGATGTACATATATCACATATATGAAATATGTGATATACGTACATATATAACATTGAATATGTCATATATATGAAATGTATATGATATAAATGTATATATTTCACAGGAAATATATATATTTGACACACACACATATATATATTTCTTTTTCCCCGAATCATTTGAGAATAAGTTAGAGACATTATGTTCCTTCAAACCTTAGTAATTCAGTATATATTTCCTAAGAACAAGATAACTGTTTTATATAACGACAGTATAATTAATGAAATATAAATGATATATACATATAGATGTATATATCATATATGAAATATAAATGATATGTACATATATCATATATGAAATATAAATGATACATATGTATATATATCATATATGAAATATAAATGATACATATGTATATCATATATGAATAGTATATGATATAAATGTATATATCATATATAAAATGTATATGATATATATCATATATGAAATGTGTATATGTATGTATCATATATGAAATGTATGATATGTTTACATATCATATGTATGAAATGTATATGATATGTGTATATCATATAGGAAATGTATATGATATGTGTATATCATATAGGAAATGTATATGTGATGTGTATATCATATAGGAAATGTATATGATATAAATGCATATATATCGTATATAGGAAATGTATGTGATATAAATGCATATGTATCATATATATGAAATGTATATGATATAAATGTGTATGTATCATATATGAAATGTATATGATATAAATGTATATGTATCATATATATGAAATGTATGATATAAATGTATACGTATCATATATATGAAATGTATACGTATCATATATATGAAATGTATACGTATCATATATATGAAATGTATATGTATCATATATATGAAATGTATATGATATAAATGTATCATATATGAAATATATGATATAAATATATATCATATATGAAATGTATATGATATAAATGCATATATTTCACATGGAATATATATATTTGACACACACACACATATATATTTCTTTTCCCCCGAATCATCTGAGAATAAGTTAAGAGACATTATGCTCCTTCAAACCTTAGTAATTCAGTATTTATTTCCTAAGAACAAGATAACTGTTTTATATAATCACAGTATAATTAAAAAACTGAAGAAACTTGATGTTTAAGCATTAAACAATTTGACATATAGTCCACATTCCGCTTTTGCTAGTTGTTCAATAATGCTTTTCATAGCATTGTTTCTTCTGGTGCAAGAAGAAGGTTGCATTTAGTTGTCATCGCTCTTTGTCCTTAGATTTCCTTCAATCTGGAATAGTTCCTCAGAGATTCCTTGGTCTTTCACAACGTTTATATCTTAGAGAGTACAAGATAGTTATTTTGTAGAAGTTGCTCATCTTGAATTTGTCTTGTGTTTCTCCTGGTCAGATTTGGTCTATGCATTTTTTTGGTAAAAGTACTACATAAGTGATACTGTTTGCTTCTCAGTGCATAATGGTAGGAGTCAACTGATGATGATTTGGAATTCTAACTTTAATCACTTGGTTAAGATGGTGTCCAATAGTTTTCTCCATAGTAAAGTTACTATTTTACTTTCTGTAATAAATAAGTAATTTGGAGGAGGTACTTTGAAATAGTGGACAAACTTTTACAAATGCTATTCATTATTGATTCTTGCCTGCATCAACCATCATTATGATGTTTTCAAAACAATGATTTTCTTATACCTTCATTCCTTCTATATTTATAAGTTGACATTCTCATTTCTAGTAAGGATGAATTGTAATGTCCTCCAGGGTGGAAGAGACCTGGGGTAATAAACTTGCCACTGAGTGGCTGCTTTATGTCTTCAAGTGATTGTACCGTATCAAGCACTCAGTACTGGTGACTGTTGCTAATGGTCAGGCATTCAGTAATGGTGGTAGCTAGATCAGCCTTGGAGAGAGAGAGCCCATCATTTCAGGCCGTCATGACTAATCCATTCATTCATGGGCCTTTGTAAGGATTGAGATGGCTGAGGACAGGGGCTGACAGGCATTCATTAGATCGGTCATCCTGTCCATATGCTTATTCAGTGCATCTTCTGCCACACATGCTTTCTGGTGGGTACTAGTGTGAGACAAAAAGATTAACACATAATGTGCCATTCTTATAGCTCCAGGCACATGCCTCTTCCTCAGACATGCTTGGTTTTAATCTTCTAGTGTTGTTCCCTTAAGGCCCTTGACTAAGCAACCAAGCCATTCTCCACCACCTAGAAGACTGTGTATATTCTTACTTTGGGCCACTTCTCCCTAGACACAAAGCAGATGACCACAGGACTTGAATTAGCACCCCAGGTTATTTTGGGTGTATCTTTAGTGCAGTAACAGTCCATCTTTTTAGCTCACACCAGCATATCTTGCTAGCCTAATCATTATAAAGCCCTTTTGCTGCTCCTTTTCTATTCTGTCAACTGTCTGTGGAGAAATCCCCAAGGGGCCATAAGTATTGTGTCTGGAATTGGTTCCTTCCGGTGGGTTCTTGGTCTCACTGACTTCAAGAATGAAGCCGCGGACTCTCGCAGTGAGTGTTACAGTTCTTAAAGATGATGTGTCCAGAGTTTGTTCCTTCAGATGTTCAGATGTGTCTGGAGTTTCTTCCTTCTGCTGGGTTCCTGGTCACGCTGACTTCAGGAGTGAAGTTGCAGACCTTCGCAGTGAATGTTACAGCTCTTAAAGGTGGCATGTCCAGAGTTGTTTGTTCCTCCCAGTGGGTTTGTGGTCTCACTGGCTTCAGGAGTGAAGCTGCAGACCTTTGCGGTAAGTGTTACAGCTCATAAAGGTAGTGCAGACCTGAAGAGTGATCAGCAGCAAGATTTATTTTGAAGAGTGAAAGAACAAAGCTTCCACAGTGTGGAAGGGGACCTGAGTGGGTTGCCATGGCTGGCCTGGGTGGCCAGCTTTTATTCCCTTATTTAGCCCTGCCCATGTCCTGCTGATTGGTCCATTTTACAGGGCGCTGGTTGGCCCATTTTACAGTTTGGTCCGTTTTTACAGAGTGCTGATTGGTACGTTTACAAACCTTTAGCTAGATACAGAGTGCTGATTGGTGCATTTTTATAGAGTGCTGATTGGTGCGTTTACAAACCTTTAGCTAGACACAGAGCACTGATTGGTTTTTACAGAGTGCTGATTGGTGTGTTTACAAACCTTTAGCTAGACACAGAGCAATGATTGGTGCATTTACAATCCTTTAGCTAGACAGAAAAGTTCTTCAAGTCCCCACCCGATTAGCTAGAAACAGAGTGCTGATTGGTGTGTGTACAAACCTTTAGCTAGACACAGAGCACTGATTGGTGCATTTACAATCCTTTAGCTAGGCAGAAAAGTTCTCCAAGTCCCCACAAGACCCAGAAGCCCAGCCGGCTTCACCTCTCAATCCCCCCTCTAAGCAGGACACCCCAACTACTGTTGGGAATTGGCCAATGACTGTTCTAGCTACTTCCTGTTGGATAGGGGCAAAGAAGGGGCCCTGCAGTTGTAGTGTCCTCCAAAGGGGAACTCTTTAGGCCAGTGAAAGGGCCAGCAGGTCAGTCCAGGGATCCTTGGTAGAAGTTGTGAGTTGAGCTCATTTGGGGTTCCATTGTAAGACCATCTGTAGCTTGATGGCCTCGATTCTAGAGGAAACAAATTTGACAAGAAGATTAAAAACACAGGGCCTGAAGGTGAGTAATAGCAAGATGGCTGCCATGGGACCTAGAAAGGGGAGAAGCCATGTTGCCCAACTCCAGAGGTTGGTATAAGAGTTTGAAAGGCGTTGTCTGATTTCAGAAGCCTTTTCCTGTAAATGCTGGGCGGCATCTTGTACTATCCCTGACTGGTTAGTGTAAAAACAACACTCTTCCCCTAAGAAGATGCAAAGTACTCCTTTCTCAGCAATGAGGAGGTCTAGGCCTGGACGGTTTTGGAGAGTCACTGCTGCCAAAGAGTCTATTTGGGATTGTAGAATAAGGATAGATTTCATTATTTCTTGCAAACTGTCTGAGAAATCCTTTGAGAGTGTGTGGTAGTAGGATAATGAAGTAGATAAACTGGCTATTCCAGTTCCTGTAGCAGTAGCCATTCCTAACCCTGTAAGTAGGAGTATTAGTTGTATGGCTCTACGCTGATGGACTTGAGCTTTGAGGGGCACTGATAGGGTCTGATTTCCACAAGATTAGAATTTAGGATAATATATATTTACACTATTAACTTTTAGCAGACTTTACTTTTGTTGAAAACCTTGAAAGTTTGGAATTTCAATTATTCTTTGCTATTAATAAGACCTTGTTCAGTCCATATTAACTTAGAATTGGTATAGATGGCTTCTTCCTGATTCTGTAAGTACTTTAAAGTTTGGCTGAGTGCAAACAGTTTGCACATTTGAGCAGACCAATTATTAGGCAATTTTCCTAACTCTGCTTCTGTAAGAGTTTCCTTATCACTTACTGAATACCCATTGTGTCTTTTTCCTTAATCTCCTGGGAGGAACCATCTATCGCCCTGTCCTGAAGGGAGTTCCTCCTGTGTCTGGTTGGACCTTCAGATTTAGATATCCTGTTAGGAAACCTGCTGGGTTAAGGATTTTTGATAGGAAGGCTACGGGTTGTCAGTGGCCTCAGTGCTTTCGGGATTTGCCCTTGTTTACACTGACAGCAAGGTGGTATTGGAGTGTTATAGAGTTACAGAGAAGACCTTCAATGATCAATTATAGGTTTTAAATTTACCCTGGCTCTTAAAGGAATAGGGTACACTGTTTTTTCTTTACTACTTCTATCTCTTTCTCTGTCTTTGACTCCTTTGTGTCTTCCTCTCTTTCCTTCTCTCTTTGACTTTCTGTCTCTTCATCTCTCTCTCTCTTCCTCTTCCTCTCTCTGTCTCTCTCTCTGACTTTCTTTCTCTGTCTCTCTCTTTGACTCCTTTCTGCTGGTCTTTCCCTGCCTCTGCCAGTCTCTTATGCTGCTGTTCTCCCCTCTCCTTCCCCTTTTGATGGCTTTGGCAGTGTAAGCCTGCCACTTCCTTGGGTTTTTGCACTGCGTGCAATAACTCCATGGTTTCTTTGTGGTATTTAATGGGGGGTCCCCCAGAGGTTAGGAACTCCCTTTCTTTCCATATTGCAGCATGGGCATGTAGGATTAGATAAGCATGCTTGCTATCTATATACACATTTATTCTTTTTCCCTTTCCCAGTTCTAAGGCTCGGGTAAGCACCACTAGTTTTCCTAACTGGGTGCTGGTCCCTGGGGTAAGAGGCTTACTTTCAAGTATGGTTATATCACTAACTATGGCATAACCTGCCCTTCGCATGCCATTTGCCACAAATGAACTTCCATCAGTATATAGGTTAAGGTCAGGATTAGCTAAGGGGACTTCTAAGAGATCATCTTGGGCGGCATAAGTCTGGACTACAATCTGTTGGCAGCCACCCTCGACTGGCTCCTTATCCTCTGGGAGAAAAGCGGCAGGGCTGAGGGCTGCACACATACGCACTTGAAGCACTGGTTCTTCAAGGAGTAGCACCTGGTATCTAAGCAGGTGGTTGTTTGATAGCCATAAACTTCCTTTGGCACCTAGAATGCCATTTACTTCATGAGTAGTCCAGACAGTGAGATCCTTTCCTTGTATTATTTTGATAGCCTCTGACACTAAGACAGCCACCACCATAACTACCCGTAAACAGTGAGGCCAGCCTTTTGCTACTATATCAATTTCCTAACTTAGGTATGCCACTAGTTGTGGGGTTGTCCCATGAGTCTAAGTAAGGACCCCAAGAGCTATTCCTGCTCTCTCTGTGACATATAAAGAAAAATTTTGTCCTGTGGGAAGGCTTACTGCTGGAGCTTGAGTTTGTTCCTTCCAATGCCCAGACTTCAGGGTTGATTCCCTCCTCAAGCAGGGGACAACAAATGGGTAATTTGTTCCCCATATTCATGTAGATAATAGCTCCAGCCATGGCTAATATATCCCTCCCTAATAAGGGTGTGGGACTTTCAGGCGTAACAAGAAAGGCATGCGAAAAGAGCAAAGTCTCCCAATTATAACTGAGGAGGTGGGAGAAATACCTGGTTACAGGCTGTCCCAGGATTCTTCTGATGGTAATGGACCTTGAGGACAGCTTTCCAGGACAGGAAATTAACCCTGAGAAAGCTGTGCCAGTGTCCAGGAGGAAGACAATTTCCTGGCCCTCAATGGTTATACATACCTGGGGCTCAGTGAGAGTGATGACATGAGCTGGCGCTTGCCCCGGGCACCCTCAGTCCTGTTGTTGGATCATCTGGTTGGAGGCTTCTGTCCTTTGTCCTCTGGGGCACTGTGCCTTCCAGTGATTGCCTTGGCATAGTGGACATGGGCGAGGGGGCAACTTGTTTCTCATAGGGCCATCTTTTTTAAAGTGTCCTTGCAAACTACACTGATAACAAGCCCTACCAGGTGATTGGCCTGCTCCATTTTCTGTCCTCTCTGAACCACCAATGTTCGTTTGTCTGAGGGCCATGACCAAGGCTGCAGCCTTTCTCTGATCTCACTTTTCCTTTTGGGTCTGTTCCTCTTGGTCCCTATTATAGAATACCGAGGTTGCCAGGTTTAATAATGCCTACAGATTTTGTTCAGGGCGCAGGGCTTGCTTTTGGAGCTTTCTCCTGATATCTGCAGCTGATTGGGTAATAAACTTATCTTTTAGGATCAATTGACCCTCTAGTGAGTTGGGTGACAGGGGAGTATATTTTCTTAAGGCCTCCCGTAGCCACTCGAGGAAGGCAGAAGGATTTTGTTCCTTTCCCTGAGTTATGGTGGACATCATTGAATAATTCATGGGCTTTTTCCTAATTCTTCTTAGTCCTTCTAGAACACAAGTCAGCAGATGTTTACGACTCCAGTCCCCATGATCTGAGTCGCGGTCCCAGTGGGGATCCATTCCGGGGGCGGCTTGCTGACTGGTAGGGAATTTGTCCCTTTCTTTGGCTGTTATTCTATCACTTACTTGACTGAGATACCAGGTGTCTCCAAACTCTCGGGCTGCCACTAAAACCACATTCTTTTCATTAAAGGCCAGGGTTTGATCTAACAATAGCATGATATCCCTCCAAGTGAGATCATAGGTTTGCCCTAGACCCTGTAGGACATCTATGTACCTATCAGGATCATCCAAAAACTTCCCAGATCTAACTTGATCTGCTTTAAATCAGAGATGGAGAAAGGGATATTTACCCGGGCTGGGCCAAATTCCCTTCCCCCTACAGCTTGAAGGGGACATAACCGATAGCCTGGGGGTTTTTGTGGTCCTTTGGAGATTTCTTTGCTTGTTTCCGTCTGGGCAGGGGAGATTAGAGGAGGCTTATCATTAATACGAAGGGGAGCTATAGGGAGGCTACGATATGGAGGTAAGCTGAGAGGTCCTCCTGTGGGATATAAATTGCAAGCTTTGCATAGTTGTGGATTCTCCTTCAATGAAAAGAAAGCTTGGACATAAGGTATTTCACTCCATTTGCCTTCCCTCTTACAGAAAAGGTCAAGCTGCAGGATAGTATTGTAATTTATACTTCCCGCAGGTGGCCATTTTTCCCCATAAGACAGAGCATACTGGGGCCAAGCCATAGTACAGAAAAAAATGAGCCACCTCTTTTTCAGGGTTTGCGGGTCAAATTGGTCCCAATGGCTTGGGATGCATTTCAAGGGTGAGCCTGTTGATGCCTGAATGTTTCCCATCTGAAAGACAAAACTGCCTGCGGTTTTGGTTTGTTTGTTTCTCCCCCTGCCCAAGAACCTGCAAGGGTCCCTGGACCCTGCTGATTGCAATAGTTGTGCTCACCGATGCAGCAGCAGAAACACTAGTTTTCCTCCTAGACCACAAGGAGGACCGAGGAATGTCAGATTTAGAAGTCCTTACCGATGCATTCTCAAAAACCTGCACCCTTGCCTGTCCTCCTAGACCACAAAGAGGACTGAGGAAAATCCGATATAGTGGTCCTTACCAATGCATTCTTGAAAACCTGTTAGAGTCCTAAGCATTCTCCTGTTAGTACTGGGACTTTAAAGTCCTATAAAGGTGTTATGCCCCCAAAATGAAGTGGAGGGCCATACCCTGAGGGAAGGGAGGGATCTCCAGAGTTGGAAGAGTGATGCCTTTTTGTCCTCACTTATATGAATAGGAAGGATATCATTTCTGAAGCTCCCGATATCCTAGCTTCCGGAATAGCTTTTGTTAGGCCTGCTAGTCTGAGGAGGGATCCTAAAATTCCAGATAAGGTAGTCCCTCACCCCAGTGGGGCTTTGGGCAAAAATTATGTCTTTCTGATTGGTGAGCCCAGGTGCCTAAAGAAGGTAACAGAGTCCTGAATTTTATACTAGAAATCATTCTTACAGGAGAAACTAGAAAAGCACCAGAGACAGGAAGTGGTTTTTAGAAGTGGGACTAGCCTCGGAGAAGAGAGGTGAGAGAAAGTTTGTCTGACAGTCATTAGGACCCAGGAGGCAAGGGTCAGGATAGATAGGATAGATGGGCGAGTCTCGCTTGGGCGACATGACTTTGAGAGTTCTGCTCATGGCTGCAGGGTCGACCAACGTGTTGTCGGGACCCCAGAGCTGAATGGCTTTCCTCTCTGTCTACCCTTGGCTCAGCCCAAAAGTACAGGAGAAGTGGAAGCTGGTTCCAGGCAAGCCAACGCTCCCAACTCCGAAGAGTCAGAGGTTGTTAGAGAGCCCTTTCCCAGAAAGCCTGACACCCGTGTCTTTAGTCCAGCGGCCCCGCTAGTTGCTTTTAACTGGCCAACAGGTGCCCGGTATTTAGCCCCCAAATTCTAAGGAAAAATAGGACAGAATAGCAAGCAAAAGGGGTCCAATGGGTACTCACTGCTTGGTGATAGGCAATAGTCCCTTGTGGTCACCAAAATGTGTCCAGAATTGGTTCCTTCCAGTGGGTTCTTGGTCTCACTGACTTCAAGAATGAAGCTCTGGACCCTCATGGCGAGTGTTACAGTTCTTAAAGATGGTGTGTCTGGAGTTTGTTCCTTCAGATGTTCAGATGTGTCCACAGTTTCTTCCTTCCGGTGGGTTTGTGGTCTCACTGACTTCAGGAGTGAAGCTGCAAACCTTCACAGTGAGTGTTACAGCTCTTAAAGGTGGTGCGTCTGGAGTTGTTTGCTCCTCCTGGTGGGTTCATGGTCTCACTGTCTATAGGAGTGAAGGCTGCAGACCTTCGTGGTGAGTGTTACAGCTCATAAAGGTAGTACGGACCCAAAGAGTGAGCAGCAGCAAGATTTATTGCAAAGAGCGAAACAACAAAACTTCACAGCGTGGAAAGGGACCCCAGTGGGTTGCTGCTGCTGGCTTGGGTTGCCAGCTTTTATTCCCTTATTTGGCCCTGCCCATGTCCTGCTGATTGGTCCATTTTACAGGGTGCTGATTGGCTGATTTTACAGAGTGCTGATTGGTCAGTTTTTACAGAGTGCTAATTGGTGCATTTACAAACATTTAGCTAGACACAGAGCACTGATTGGTGCATTTTTACAGAGTGCTGATTGGTGCATTTACAAACCTTTAGCTAGGCACAGAGTGCTGATTGGTGCATTTACAATCCTTTAGCTAGACAGAAAAGTTCTCCAACTCCCCACCTGACCCAGAAGTCCAGCCGGCTTCACCTCTCATTATAAGCTGATGGTGAGACGTCAGTGCTAGAGAGGCAGAGTACCTAGGGGTCTGGGCCACCTATTCATACGATTTAACTTTTCTCCTACTTGCTTGAGGCAGATCCCAAATATACCATTTGTATTGCATAATAGAGTACAACTGGGCCTGCCCGAGCTTATGATTTGGTGGGTCGGAGAATTATACCAGCTTATGATGTTCAATGGTCATGCTCAGTTTCTTCCAGGGTCCAGTAGTGTGCCAGAGCTGCTTTTAAAAGTGGCAAATAGTTCTCTGCTGTAGGCAGCATGACCTTGCTTCAGAACCTTAGGGGTCTGGGCTGCAACTCTCCTATAAAGGTCCACCAGAGATACAATAAAGTGTCCTTAATGACCACATTTGCCTCTAACATCATTGGATCTGCCAAACCATATGGCCCAAACAGTAGGGTCTCATACAGCAGCCTGAATGTGCTGCAAAGGTCTCTCTTGGCCTTCCATGTTATCTGGAAGTGGGTCAGAAAAGTATTTTTAGTGCAGTATATGCCATCTCCCAAACCTGAAGCAAGCATTATATTTCTTGTTAGTGGTAGGTGGCACGAGGTACAATAACTTGTTCTTTACTCTGGAGAAAATATCTTGGCATACCCCAGACCATTTACTCCTAAAAACTTGGATGACAGTTCCTAAGAACCAACATGGCAGTTCTCTGAACATTTGTTAGGGTTTATTTCCCACTCTCTGGTATGAATACATCTTTCCAGCATGTCCAAAGTGCTTGCTGCTTCCTAGTCTCCAGGTCCAATTAATGTGATGTCATCAATGTTATGGACTAACCTTTGAATGTCAGGATTCCTGACATTTGGAAAGTCAAGATTCCTTCCGAATATTGTAACACAGAAGGAACATTTCTTTAGCCCAAGGGCAAGATTATGAATATGCACTGCTGTCCACTCCAGGTGAATGTAAAGTTATTTATTTTTTTTACTGGGGATAGATCAATTGTTGCATTTGAAGTATCAGAGGCTATGTTCATCTGTTCTAATAAAAGTATCATCTCTTGCACAGCAGCTACAAATGTGGTTGCCCTGTAGTTAAGTTTACAGTAGTCTATCATCATCCACTGTGACCCATCTGGTTTTGAAGGGGTTACACCAATGAATTAAAAGGGCATATGTGTCCTTTAAGTCTTTGAGAGTGGCACTTCCTTGGTATCGGTGTCACTTCACAATTTGTATGCAACAGCACTCAAAGGGTTTGTGTATTCCCTTGCCCCAGTGCACAGTTACTCTGGAAAGTGGCTGCTGGTCACTTAAGGATAAGAATTGGAAGAAACGCTTCTTTGAGTACTTTGGTGCACGGTTCTTCATCAGTGGAACCTGGCCTCCTCTTCTGTAGATGAGCTCTGGATTTGAGAAGTGTCTCATTTTGTGAATGAGGCAGGAGCTGTGATTTTCCATTGCTGCAGCAGACTCCAGCATTCTGTTCACTGGCTCATGATCATTTTTGCTTATATAAGTGAGGGACAGATCCTTGTTATTAATGTTTTTTAAACCTTGTTATTAATATAACAAAGTCTAAAGTTAAAGTTTCTTATTTTTCTTCTAAATCTTAGCTCACTTCAACATTAATCACTTTCATTCAGCTTATATCTATTTTTGTTCAGTATTTTAAATCTTTTTATTATTGTTATGTTAACCACACAAATTAGAAATTATTATTATTCTTTTATACAACCAATGCTTGTTTAGATGTACCCATATATTTCCTGATTTCTTTGCTCATCATTCCTTTCAACCATACTATACATACTTTTTGGGATTACTTCCCTGCTTCCTAGAGTACATCCTTTGAACGTTCCTTTTGTGAGATTTTTTTTTGGACAATGAATAATCACTTTTTAAAATTTATCTGATGATATCACTATTATTCTTTTCATGAATTGTTACATTGAATTACCACATATATGCAGTAAAGTGCACAATACTTAGTGTACAGCTCAATGAATTGTCCAAATGTGAACACCTCCATTCAGCTCCTTGGCAGCCCTTTGGTACTCTTTGCTGCCTTTACCCACACCTCTTTTGCCAGAGGTTACCACTCTTCTCATTTTTATTACCAAAGTGGCTTTATCTGTTCTCACATTTTATATAAATGGCATCACATGTTATGTATGTAATGTTTTGTTTCTGGCCTTCCTCATTCAACATTATGTCTGAGATTTATCCATATTCTGTGTAGCAGTGGTTTATTCTCTCTCTTTTTTTAATTCTTCATCCCCTGGAAATTTGACTGTTTCTCATGGGTCAGTATTTTAGTCATGCTTCTTAGTGCTTATCTTAAGATGTGATTCCAGGTTCTACATCTGGCCTGACTAGTCCAGAGAAGAGCTAAGGATTTTTGTTAAATACTGGGCTCAGCACCTGCTTCCACACAGCATCTGTCTTCATTACACTGTTGTTCATAGTGAGTTTATGAACAGTTAACCCGTTTCCAGGTACATACGTATTTTTTTCCATAAAAGCTACTGCCTACCTTATTTTATTCTTGGAGACCTAAGTGTAGGTCTTTATATTTACCGCTGCTAAAATGCATCATTTTTTTTCTTTTTGGATCATCTTTTCTTTACAGGGAGAACCTTTGAACCTTGCTTTGAGTTTCAGCCTGGGAAGTCAGAAGAACCAAGAAATGGAGAGTCAGGCAGCCTGGATTCCAATTTCAGCAATGTAACAGAGAGTGAATTACTTAACTGTACTGAGCCTCATCCCTCTTATTTGTAAAATATAAACTCTGAGGGATCTGTCTTGTTAATCCCAATATCACCAGTATCTGGCATAGTGGCTGACACAGAGTAGGTGCTCAATACATGTTTGTTGACAATATGAATGAATGAAGGTGATAATACACGGATTGCAGGGATGTTGTGAAGTTTAGATAAAATGTAGGTCAAATGCCTAAGTCGGAGTGCAGGGCATGGGAAATGCTCAACCAAAGGCAGATATGCTTACCCAAAAATGACCACCTAAGCCAGGGTGCCCTGTATCTTTCTATACTTTCCAGGTTGAGAAAGAGCATAAACCAACATTTTTGGGTCCTGATGCAGTCTCACTCTGTCTAGGGTACATCTTGAATGTCTAGCACCACACTATCCAATATGGCAGACAATAATACATGTGTCTATTTCAATTTAAATTAGTTAAAAGGAATGAGATTAAAAATTCAGTTACTCAGTCACGATAGCCACACTTCAAGTGCTCAGTAGCCTCTTGTGGCTAGTGGCTAGCATATTGGACAGAACAGATTTAGAGCATTTCCATAATTGCAGAAAGTTCTATTGGACAGTGCTGACCTGTAGTCTGCAGTGGCAGTGGCAGGCAGAAAGCAGTGTGGTGGTGTGGTATGGATTTATGAGACGGGATCATAAATCAGGAGGCTGAAATACAAATGTGGCATGACAAGCTCAGAACATCAGAAGATGGAGAGGAAAGACAACTCCTCAGGGCATTTTGAAGAAAGAATAAATGGAATTTTGTAGCAAAGTGAAATAGTAGATAGTGCACAGGCTCTGGAGGTAGGTGGGGTTGAAATCCTGACTCCATAGCTTACCAGGCAGGGTGACCAGCAACTTCACCTCTCCAAACCCAGTTTCTCATCTGTAAAATAGGAGTAATAGTAACTACTCATGAGGTGGTTGAGAACATTAAATTAGAATAGTTTATTAAGCAGAGTGTGTTTAGCACAGGGATAGACATAAGGAAGGCAGATAGCAGTTGTACCATTATTGAGGCTTTGGCTGGTGTGTTTCAGTGAAATGATGTTGATTGATAGGAGCATCTTTCATTCTACATCTCCTTTCAGGATTCCCTTCCCTTCCCCCTCTTTCTCCAGAGGCCCCAGTGCTATAGATCTCTATATAGGCCTTCCTAGCAAGGCCCCCCACATTTGACTCTTTTCTTGTCAATATAAAGCCTTACGTGTCTTGTGCTCCACTCCCAAATCTGCAAGATGACTTAAAATAACGGAATCGAGTCCTAGGCTGGAAGAGACCAAAATGGTGTATAATGCCCCCCTCCCCTAATCCAATGCTTGAAGCTGTTTTGCAATAAGGTTGGTTATCTATCATAATTCCTATAGTAACTTCCATATTTGAAGGTCTTTTGCATGCTAGGACTGTGCCAGGCAACTTCACATGACTTGTCTCATGAGCCATATCTTGTCCCCTTTTCATGGAGGGGAAATTGGGGTTCGGTGAAGTGAAGATGGTCTTTTATTAACACCTCGATAAAATATTAAAGATTTATTCAATTACAAGCAAGATGGCTGAGTAGAAGCCTCTATCCTTTGTCCTCCCTGCAGAAATACCAAATGAACAACTATACACACCAAAAAGCACCTTCATAAGAACCAAAAATCAGATAAGTGATCACAGTACCTGGTTTTGAGATCATATTAAGGAAATGGTACTGAAGAGGGTAGAAAATACAGTCTTAAATCACCTATATCACCCTTCCGTCTTCCCCCAGCAGTGGCTGTGTGGCATGGAGAGATAATCTATGTGCTTGGGGGAGGGAGAGTGCAGTGATTGTGAGACTTTGCATTGGAACTCAGTGCTGCTCTGTTGCAGAAAGCAACACTGGGGAGAACTCAGCCAGTGCCTATGGAGAGAGTATTTAGATAAACCCTAGAGAGAGGGGAATTGCCCATCCCAGTGGTTGGAATCTGAGTTCTGGCAGGCCTAGCCACCGTGGGCTAAAATACATTGAGTCCTAAATGAACCTGAAAGGCAGTTTAGGTCATGGGGACCACCATTCCTGGGCAAGTCCTGACACTGTGCTAGGCTTGGAGCCACTGGACTGGGAGGGCACATGACCTAATGACACACCAGCTGAGGCAGCCAAGGGAGTGCTTGTGTCACCCCTCCTCCCAACCCCAGGCAGTGTAGCTTGTAGCTCCAGGAAGAACCCCTTCCTTCTGCTTTGGGAGAGGAGAGGGAAGAGTAAAGAGGACTTTGTCTTGCAACTTAGATACCAGTTCAGCCACAGTAATATGGGCACTAGGCAGTTCAAAGCTTCCATTCCAGGCCCTAGCTCCCAGGTGACATTTCTAGACACACTTTGGGCCAGAATGGAACCTACTGTCTTAAAGGGAAGGACTCAGTCCTGGCAGGATTCATCACCTACAGACTAAAGAGCCCTTGGGCCCTGAATAACCAGCTGTGGTAGCCAGGCAGTACTTACCATGGGCCTTGGGTGACACTCAGAGATATGCTGGCTTCAGGTGTGACCCAGTGCATTCCTAGCTATACTAGATACAGGGAGACTCCTTCTGCTTCATAAAAGAAAAGGGAAGAGTAAAGGGGACTTTATCTTGCAGCTTAGATAACAACTCGGCCACAGTGGAGGTAGAGCAATAAGCAGGCTTTGGGGGTCCCTGATTCTAGGCCTTGGCTCTTGGATGGCATTTCTAGACCTGTCCTGGACCAGAGGGAAGCCCACTGCCCTGAAGAGAGAGTCCCAAGCCTGGCAGCATTTACCAAAAGCTGAGTGGAGAATCTTTGAGGCTTTTGGTAAACATTGGCATTAGCCAGACAGTACTCCTCGTGTGCCTGGGGCAGTGGTGGCCACAAGGAGAGAATCCTCTGCGTTTGGAAAGGGGAGGGAAGAATGGGAAGGACTTTGTATTGTGGCTTGGGTGCCAGCTCAGCTATAATAGAATAGAGCACCAGGTAAATTCCTAAGGTTTCTGATGCCAGACTCTGGATCCTGGATATCATCTCTGGACCTGCTTAGGGCCAGGGGAACTTGTCACCCTTAAGGGAAGGACACAAGCTTGGCTGGCTTTGCCACATGCTGATTTTTTGTGCCCTATGGCCTTAAATGAGCATAACATAGGCAGTAACCAGGCAGTGGTTATCACAGGCCTTGGGCAAGACCCAGTGATATACGGGCTTCAGGTCTGACCCAGAACAGTCTCAGTGGTGGTAGCCAGAGGGGTACATGTGTTACCCCTCTCCCAGCTTCAGGCAGCCCAGCACAGAGAGAGAGAGAGACTCCATTCGTTTGGGAGAAAGTAAGGAAAAAGAGTAAGAGTTCCTGTTTGGTAATCCAGAGAATTCTGGATCTTATCCAAGATCATCAAGGCAGTACCTCTATGAGTCTTCAAGAGGCACAGGATTACTGGTCTTGGGGTGCCCCCTAATGCAGATATGGCTGCAGTGACCAAAAACCAATTAAAACACTCGAGTCTCTTTGAATACCTGGAAAGCCTTCACAACAAGGATGGGTACAAACAAGTCCAGACAATGAAGACTATAATAAATACCTAACTCTTCAACGTCCAGACACTGATGAACATCCACAAGCATCAAGACCATCCACGAAAACATGACCTCACCTAATGAACTAAATGAAGCACCAGGGACCAATCCTGCAGAGACAGAGATATGTAACATTTTAGACAGAGAATTCAAAATAGCTGTGTTAAGGAAACTCAATGAAATTCAAGATAACACAGAGAAGGAATTGAGGGTTCTCTCAGACAAAATTATCAAAGAGATTGAAATAATTAAAACGAATCAAGGAGAAATTCTGGAGTTGAAAAATGCAACTGACATACTGAAGAATGCATCAGGGTCTCTTAACAAGAGACTTGATCTTTCAGAAGAAAGAATTAGTGAGCTCGGAGATAGACTATTTGACAACATACAGTCAGAGGAGACAAACTAAGAGAAAAAGAGAGACAACCCAAATAATTAGAATCAGAGATTTTGAAGGAATACTTCCTAACTCATTCTACCGGGCCAGTATTACTCTGATACAAAAACCAGATTAAGACACATCAAAGAGAGAAAACTACAGGCTAATATATCTGATGAACATTAATGCAAAAATCCTTAGCAAAATACTGGCAAACCAAAACCAACAACACATTAAAAAGTTCACTGATCATGGCCAAGTAGAATTTATTCCAGGGATACAAGGATGCTTCAACATACACAAGTCAATCAATGTGACACATCATATCAACAGGATGAAGGACAAAAATATAGTCACTTCAATTGATACTGAAAAAGCCTTTGATAATATTCAACATCCTTTTGTGATAAAAATCCTAAAAAATCTGGGTATATCTCAACACAATAAAAGTCATATAAAACAGACCCACAACTAGTATCGTACTGAATGGGGAAAAACTGAAAGACTATCTTCTAAGATCTGAAAGAAGACAAGAACGCCCACGTTCACCTCTGTTATTCAACATTGCACTGGACGTCCTAGCTAGAGCAATTAGACAAGAGAAGGAAATAAACATCCAAACTAGAAAGGAAGAAGTCAAATTATCCTTGTTTGTAGATAATATAATCTTATATTTGGAAAAACCCAAAGACTCCACAAGAAAACTCAGAACTGATAAATTCAGTAAAATTGCAGGATACAAAATCTACATATAAAAATGAGTACTATTTCCATATGTCAGCACCAAACAAGCTGAAAAAGAAATTAAGAAAGTAATCCCATTCACAATACCTACAAATACTGTAAAATGCCTAGGAATTGAGCAAAGGCATGAAAGATCTCTACAATGAAAACGATAAAATATTGATTGAAGAAATCGAAGAGGACACAAAAATATGGAAAGATATTCCATGTTCATGGATTTGGAGAATCAATATTGTTAAAATATCCACACTACCCAAAGCAATCTACAGATTCAATGCAATCCTTATCAAACTACCAATAACATTCTTCACAGAAATAGAAAAAATAATCTTAAAATTTATACAGAATCACAAAAGACCCAGAATAGCCAAAGCTAGCTTGAGCAAAAAGAACAAAACTGTAGGAATCATATTATCTGACCTCAAATTATACTACAGAGCTATAGTAACCAAAACAGCATGGTATTGGCATAAACATAGACACATAGACCAATGGAACAGAATAGATAACCCAGAAACAAATCAATACAACTACAATCGACTCATTTTCAACAAAGTTGCCAAGAACGTACACAGGGGGAAAGGACAGTGTCTTCAGTAAACGGTACTGGGAAAGCTGGACATCCATATACAGAAGAATGAAACTAGACCTCTATCTCTCACTATATACAAACATCAAATCAAAATGTACAAAAGACTTAAATATAGGACCTGAAATTATGACACTATGGAAAGAAAACATTAGAGAAACTCTCTAGCATTGGACTGGGCAAAGATTTCTTGTGTAATACCCCACAATGATAGACAACCAAAGCAAAAATGGACAAATGAGATCACTTCAAGTTAAAAAGCTTCTTCAATGGAAACAATCAACAAAGTGAAGAGGTAAGCCACAGAATTGAAGAAAATATTTGCAAACTACCCATCTAACAATGGATTCATAATTAAAATATATAAGGAGCTCGAACAATATAGGAAAAAATATAATCAAGTTAAAAATAGGCAAAATATATGAATAGATGTTTCTCAAAACAAGGCATTCAAATGGCAAAGAGGTGTATGTAAAGGTGCTCAACATTGCTAATTATCAGAGAAATGCAAATCAAAACTACAATGAGATATCATCTTACCCCAGTTAAAATGGCCTTTATCCAAAAGACAGGCAATAACAATTGCTGTAGAAGATGTGGAGAAAAGGGAACCCTTATAAACTCATGGTGGGGATGTAAATTAGTACAACTACTAGGGAGAACAGTTTGGAGATTCCTCAGAAAATTAAAAATAGAGCTACCATATGATCCAGCAATCCCACTGCTAGGTATATACCCAAAATAAAGGAGATCAGTGTATCAAAGAGATATCTGCATTCTCATTTTGTTTCAGCACTATTCACAATAGCCAAGATTTGGAGGCAACCTAAGTATCTATCAACAGATGAATGACTAAAGAAAATGTGGTACATACACACAATGGAGTACTATTCATCCATAAAAATGAATAAGATCCTGTCATTAGCAACAACACGGATGGAACTAAGGTCATTATGTTAAGTGATACAAACCAGGCAAAGAAAGACAACTTTGCATGTTCTCACTTACTTGTGGATGCTAAAAATTAAAACAATTGAATTCATGGAAATAGAGAGTCAAATGATGGTTACAAGAGGTTGGCAAGGCTAGTGGGAAGGGTAGTGGGGGTGGTTAATGAGTGCAAAAATGTAACTAGAATGAATAAGATATAGTATTTGATAGCACAACAGGGTGACTACAGTCAACAATCATTTATTGGACATGTAAAAATAACTAAAAGAATATAATCAGATTGTAACACAAAAAATAAATGCCTGAGATGATGAATATCCTATTTACTCTGATGTGATTATTACATATTATATGCCTATATCAAAATATCTTGTGTTACCCATGAGATACATACATACACACATATACCTGTAGTATGTACCCATACACACACAAAAAGATTTCTTCAGCTTGGTTATTCATTCCCCCATCTGTCTTTTCTGCTGCTCCCTGTTTTTCTAGGATTATCAACTAGTCAGGTATCAGCATGCTTCACAGGAGGTTTGGGAAGAGGCATGATGGAAAAACCTTTGCCCATAAGGCAGCCAGGTCAAGGGTTCAGGTCATGAAACACAGAAAGGGGCACCTCAGTTCCCGGAGTCTGTAAGAAAGTGGAAAGAGAGCAGGAAGTTGTCCTGGCCTGGGGTTCATGTGTGGGGCTGTGTCATTCCCTGAGGTCTCAGACCTAAAGGAGTAAGTGAAGCTTTCCAGTATAGGAAGTGGAGGAGTTGCAGGAGGTGGCCATAAGTCATGTGCAAAGCTGGTTTTCCACCACCCTAACTCCAAATCCTGTTGGATTTCCAGCACGTGCCAGGCTCTTTACACACTTGATGTCTTTTATTCCCCTCAACAACTGTGAGTTGAGAAGATATTATCTCACTTTATGGACGTCAAGACCAAAGGTAAGATAAGTGAAGTGATTTTACCAAGTAAGTAGTAGAGCTTGGTTTTGAATGCAGGAGTCTCAGGTGAGGCTCCCCTCTCTTGTTATTGCATTAAACTCTAATAATATTCTTTTAATAATAAGTGTTACTCTAATTTGGTCTTTTGTAACTTCAAGGAAGTTGCCTGCAATTACTGTTTTTTTATTTTTTTATTTTTTAAATTTTTTTAGGTTCTGTCTTTGAATATTTGATTGAACCAAATTCAAAATTTGCCAGCAGGTGGCGACACAAAACCAATAACTCAGGATACCAATCTCGGAGCTTTCCAGAGGACAGAATGGGACTTGCCACTGTGTCCTTCGCAGGTTGGGTGTCTGGCTTCATTTTGTGATTTCTAGGCCACTAGGCCCTCCACCTCTGCTCCCTGGGGGCTCATTCTGGTTTCTCAAGGGCCTCAGGACAAAGTCCCTACACCCTAGCCCTGTCTCACTTCCTGCCACTAAACTTCTCAGGTGACTTAATGCCCCTCGCCTCTCCACACTCTCCATTGCTTTGTCCCTGCTAGCCCCTCTGCCTGGACAACCCCTTATCCCCTCCCCCATCTGGCTATTCTTTTTCATCCTTTGGGACTCAGCTAAAAGGTCACCTATGAGGAGCCCACCCTGCCACTGCCCCCCTGCCAGGCTGTGTGGGGCCGTTTCTCTGTGTATGTCCCTGTTAGAGCGCTGGTGGTCCTGGGGTCCTACTCTTTTTTGCTTGACTGCCTTCCTAGTAGACACTCCCCTTGAGGGCAGGGACTGTGTCCTATCTGTGTTAGGTCATTTTTGCATTGCTATAAAGAAATGCCTGAGGCTTGGTAACTAATTTCTTATTTATTTATTTTTAACTTTTCTTTTAAGTCCAGGGGTACATGTGCAGGTTTGTTACATAGGTAAATGGGTGTTATGGGGGTTTGTTGTACAGATTATTTCATCACCCATATATTCAACCTAGTACCCATTAGTTACTTTTCCTGATTTTCTCCCTCCTCTCACCCTCCGATAGGCCCCAGTGTGTGGTGTTCCCTTCTATGTGTCCATATTTTCTCATCATTTAGCTCTCACTTATAAGTGAGAACATGTGGTATTTTGTTTTCTGTCCTGTGTTAGTTTTCTTAGGATAATGGCCTCCAGCTCCATCCATGTCCCTGCAAAGGACATGATCTCATTCTCTTTTATGGCTGCATAGTATTCCACGGTGTGTATGTACCACATTTTCTTTATCCAGTCTATCATTGATGGGCATTTAGGTTGATTACATGTCTTTGGTATTGTGAATAGTGCTGCAACGAACATGTGTCTTTATGATAGAATGATTTATGTTCTTTTGGGTATATACCCAGTAATGGGATTGTTGGGTCGAATGGTATTTCTGTCTTTAGGTCTTTGAAGAATTGCCACCCTGTCTTCCACAATGTTTGAACTAATTTACACTCACATGAACAGTGTACAAGTGTTCCTTTTTCTCCAAAACCTTGCAAGAATCTGTTATTTTTTGACTTTTTAATAATAGCCATTCTGACTAGCGTGAGATGGTATCTCATTGTGGTTTTGATTTGCATTTCTCTAATGATCAGTGATGTTAAGTTTTTTTTTATATGTTTGTTGATCATATGTATATCTTTTTTTGAAACGTGTCTGTTCATGTCCTTTGCCTAGTTTTTAGTGTTTTTTTTTCTTGTAAATTTGTTTAAATTCCTTATAGACACTGAATATTAGATGTTTGTCAGGTGCATAGTTTGCAAAATTTTTCTCCCATTCTGTAGGTTATCTGTTTACTCTGTTGACAGTTTATTTTGCTGTGCAGGAACTCTTAAGTTTAATTAGATCCCATTCGCCAACTTCTGCTTTCGTTATGTTTGCTTTTGGTGTCTTTATCATAAGATCTTTGCCCATGCCTATGTCCTGAATGATATTGCCTAGGTTGTCTTCCAGGGTTTGTATAGTTTTGGGTTTTACATTTAAGTCTTTAATCCATCTTGAGTTAATTTTTGCATATGGTATAAGGAAAGAGTTCAGTTTCAATTTTCTGCATATGGCTAGCCATTTATCCCAGCAATGTTTATTGAACAGGGAATCCTTTTCCCATTGCTTTCTTTTGTCAGATTGGTTGAAGATCAGATGGCTGTAGGTATACAGGTTTATTTCTGGGTTCTCTATTCTGTTCCATTGGTCTATGTGTCTGTTCTTGTACTAGTACCATGTTGTTTTGGTTACTGTAGCCTTGTAGTATAGTTTGAAATCAGATAGCATGATGCTTCCAGCTTTGTTCTTTTTTTTCTTAGGATTGCCTTGACTATTTGGGCTCTTTTTTGGTTCTACATGAATTTTAAAATAGTTTTCTCTAGTTCTGTGAATAATGTCAATGGTAGTTTAATGGAAATAGCATTGAATCTATAAATTGCTTTGGGCAGCATGGCCATTGTAATGATGTTAATTCTTCCTATCCATGAGCATGAAATGTTTTTTCATTTGTTTATGTCATCTCTGATTTCTTTGAGCAGTGGTTTGTAGTTCTTCTTGTATAGCTCTTTCACCTCCCTCTTTAACTGTATTCCTAGGTATTTCATTATTTTTGTGGCAATTGTGAATGGGAGTTCATTCATGATTTGGCTCTCTGCTCAATGTCTGTTGGTGTATAGGAATGCTAGTGATTTCTGTACTTTGATTTTGTATCCTGAGACTTTGCTGAAGTTGCTTATCAGCTTAGGAAGCTTTCTGGTGAGATGATGGGGTTTTCTAGATACAGGATCATGTCATCTGCAAACAGATATAATTTGACTTGCTCTCTTCCAATTTCAATGTCCTTTATTTCTTTCTGTTGCCTGATTGCCCTACCCAGAACATCCAATACTGTGTTCAATAGGAGTGGTGACAGTGGGCATCCTTGTCTTGTGCTAGTTTTCAAGGGGAGTGCTTCCAACATTTTCCCTTTTATTACGACGTTGGCTGTAGGTTTGTCATAGATGGCTATTATTATTTTGAGGTACGTTCCTTCAATATCTAATTTATTGAGAGTTTTTAACAGGAATGGATGTTGAATTTTATTGAAGAGGCTTGTAATTTATAAAGAAAAGCAGTTTAATTGACTCACAGTTCTGCAGACTGTACAGAAAGTGTGGCACTGATATCTGCTTCTGGGAAGGCCTCAGGAAGCTTGCAATCATGGTGGAAGGCAAAGGGGGAGAAGGTGTCTCACATGGCCAGAGCAGGAGCAAGAGTGCAGGAGGTGCCACACATTTTTAAACAACCAGATCTTGCATGAACTCACTCATTACCAAGGTAATGGTGCCAAGCCATTCATGAGGGAGATGCCCTCATGACCCAAACACCTCCACCAGACCCCACCTCCAATACCGGGGATTACATTTCAACATGAGATTGGAAGAAGCACAAATATTCAAACAATATCACTATCCATCTCAGTATTCCTAGTGCCAGGCCCAGAGATTCCTAGTGCCAGTGCAGAAGAAAATTTTGAGAGAATGCACAAATACAGAAACAAGTGTTTACCGAGAGGGCTAGTGACCTGGTCCTGGGAAATTCCATCCAAGGGCTTTGTGGAGCCCCAAAGTCCAGAGTCTTTTGTAGACATGGGCAGTCATCACTGTGGGGAGGGTGGATCTCCTTAGCTTTCAGGGTAGAGTGTTTGTATTTTGCATTTGGGGCATTTCTTGCTTCACCTTAACAATCTCTTTGAATCTTTTTAAATACTTCCAAGAAAGGATGCACTTTCTTAAGATGTAAAAAAGAGTAATTTAAATAAGTGGAAGGAAAATGCATTTTAATTGCATTATTATACTAATTTATGTCTCCTTCCCCCCTTGAAAAAGTACTTTTTCACAGTATGGAAGCACATTAGGGCTGAGAATTGAGACTAATTGTTTCAGATGGCTGCTGAGAGACAATGTGCTTTGTTTTTACAGCTCTTAAAGCAGGTGGGTAAACAGGCCTATTTTATTCTCTCTACAAGGCCAGGTTGGGTTTCATGAATCAGGGACCACAGCTGCAGTGTCTGTCCACATAGCATTGTGCTTGGCCCATAGTAGATGCTCAGAAAGAATTTTTTCTGTAGATACATGAATGAATAATATAGAGAGGTAGGGCTAGGTGCAAGATTGAGAATGATTCAAGATGGCTGGGTCTCTTCCACCACAAAGTCCTGCTAGGTCTGGTTGTATGGAGAAGAGAAAATGCCCAGATATCTGCTGGACTCCTTTGTGTTGCCAGGTGCAGGGCAGCCACTGAACACATGATTTCTCACTTAAGTTTCACAACCACCCTATGAGGTAAGCCCAGTTTACAGATCAGCAAGTCAAGGCTCAGAGGAGTTAAATAATTTGCCCAAGGTCTCATTGTCACAGAGGGGCAGAGACAGTGTGAGGGCTGGTGGTGTCAGATTCCAACATTCAGGCTCCTTCCTTCTCGTGAGTCAGGCTTTTTAAAACAGTAGCTGCCACATATTGAACATTTATTGTCTTAGTCCATTTGTGCTTCTATAACAAAATTCCATAGGCCGGACAGCTTATAAATAACAGAAGTTTAGGCTAGATATGGTGCCTTATTCCTGTAATCTCAGCACTTTGGGAGCCTGAGGTGGGAGCCAGGAGTTCAAGACCAGCCTGGGCAACAAAGCAAGACCCTATCTCTACAAAAAATAAAAATAAAAAACAAACATCACAGAAATTCATTTCTTGCAGTTCTGGAGGCCGGAAAGTCCACGGTTAAGGCACTGGTGGACTTGATATCCAGTGAGTGCTTGTTTCTTGGTTTATAGTGGGTGCCTTCTTGCTGTGACCTCACATAGTAGATAGGCATGGGCAGCTCTCTAGGCCCTCTTTTATAGGGACACTAATCCCATTCATAAGGCTTCACTCTTATGACTTAATTACCTTCCAAAGGCCCCACCTCCATCACCTTGGGGTTTAGGTGTCAACAGGTGAATTTTGGAGGAATTCAGACACAGCATTTACTATGTGCAGGCACTAAGCTAAGCCCCTCCTCTAGATTATCCTAGTATGTAGCACATAGTGAGTATCAGGTAAATGGCAGTAATAGTGTTAAGAATCTTCACAAAGTTCTTTTGAAAAAGGTATTATTTCCACTGTGTAACTCAGTTCTTGCTGAACTTCAATAAAACACAGATTCTGATTCTGTAGTTCTGGGGTGCGGCCTAAGATTCTGCATGTCTAACAGCTTGATCTTGTTGGTCAGGAGCACGCTTTAAGTGACAGGAATGTAGACAGTAGAACTGGAGCTCAAAAGAAGAAACTGACTTGCCATGCACACCAGTTCTCAGGCCCGGGTGCGTCTGGTGCTAAAGCTCAGCTTCCTTCCCTCACATTCTCCTGCCTTTTGATCTCTGGGTCCAGTCCTCTGATCCTGAAAGCAGACTACCTGCAAAGCTGTGCTCTCCACATGTGGTCAGGACACTCTGATCTGGGACCTCCCAGGGGCCGTCTCATGGTGCTTAGGAACAGGTACACCCCTGAATGAGAACCACTGCTCCAGGCCAGCTCAGTCCATCCACTGAAATCATTTCTGTTTTTGCCTGGATGTTGTCTTCCATTATGTCACCTTTTTTTTCATTAGTGGCTTGATCAAAATATAATTCACATACCATGCAATTCACTCATTTAAAGTGTACAAGTCAGTGGTTTTTAGTCTATTCACGGAAGTGTGCAACCATCATCACAATAAATTTTGCAATGTTCTAATCATTTCCCAAAGAAACACTGTACCCTGCAGCTGTCACTTTCCAATCTCTCTAGCCCTAGGCAAGCACTATTCTGCTTTCTATCTTTATAGATTTACCTATTCTGGACATTTCACATAAATGAAATCATAAGTGTGACTGGCTTCTTTTACTTTGCATAATGTTTTGAAGATTCACCCGTGTTGCAGCAAGAGTATTTCATTCTTTTTTATGACAAAATAAATTTCCATCTTATGAATATACCACATTTATCCACTCATCACTTAATGGACATTTGGATTTTTCCCACTTTTTTAGCTATTATGAATAATGCCCTGAACATATGCATTCAAGCTTTTTTGTGGACATGTATGTTTTTATTTCTTTAGGATATAATATACCTACAAGGAGAATTTTTGAATCAAATGATAACTCTATGTTTAACTTTTGGCAAACTGCCACACTGTTTTCCAAAGTGGCTGTGCGATTTTTATGTTCCCACTAGCAACAAATCAAGTTTCTGATTTCTCTACATCCTTTACAATATTCATTATTATCGGACGTTTTTATTACAGTTATCCTAGTGGATGTGAAGTGGATAACACCAGTTGCTATGAGTTGAATGTATGTGTCCCTCCAAAATTTATATATTGGAATTTAAACCCCAAGATGATGGTATTGAGAGGTGTGGGGCCTTTGGGGGAAATGATTAAATCATGAGGGCTCTTTCCTCATGAATGGAATTAATGCCCTTATGAGGATTTCAGAGAGCTGCCTAGCCCTTTCATTCCTTCTGCCACGTGAGAACACAGTGTTCATCCTTCTGCCATGAGGGGGTACAGTGACAATGTGCCATCTTTGGAGCAAAGAGCAAGCCCTTACCAGACACAGAATCTGCTGTCCCCTGGATTTTGGACATCTCAGTCTCCAGAATTGTGAGAGATAAATTTCTGTTCTTTATCAATTATCCAGTTTCAGGCATTCTGTGATATCAGCCCCAAATGAGCTAAGACACTCTATCTCCTCATACCATCACCTTGGGAGTTAGCATTTCAAAATATGAATTTTGGAGAACACATACACTAACCTCATTACTTTCTGCTCTGTAGGGCAGGGAGGAGGCCTTACAGGGCATCTGAGTAGGATGAGGAAGAGCTGTTTCTGAGAAGACTCAAGCTAGGCAGACAAAGCAATTGTAAATTGCTAGGTGACCTTGGTAGTTGTAAATTTGAATGATATTCTAATGAATAGGTGTGAAAAGCATTTCCCAGGGTTGGGGGTCACCAGTGCGGAAGCAGACACAAAATATAGGAATAGGCAATTGAGAAAGCCCTATCAATCAGCCTCAGCATGCTTATCTTGCACCTTTTCAGCACATGCACTCCCAGCCTGTACTGGACTGAATAGTATTTACTATTTGGGTAGGGCATGGTTTCCAATCCATTTATCAAGTTCCTAGCACAGTGGCTAAGAGCGTTGCAATTGGGTTCATGCTGCTTGGCTTCAAATCCCTACTCTACTAGCCATGGCAACTAGAGGGAGTCACTCAGCATTTCTAAGCTCTAGGGTCTTTGTCTGTAAAATGGAAACATCAACACTCCTACCTCATAGGCTTGTGAGACTGAAAAAAGGCAATGAGTGCGTGTACCTTATTTCAAGACTGTACAAATGGAGTACTCAATTTTCCCTTGCACACTTCCATCACAATTTGCTCTCAATGAATAATTTAACATACGAATTTAAGTAACCTGCCTTCTCTAATTGCAGAAGGAAAGACTTATGTCCTGGTGTAGAGGAAGCCATCAACAGTGGGAGAGAGAGGTTATGTGGAGAGGTTTGAAGGGTATCTGCAGAAGCTTCTCACCCTGGCAACTTCTCTGCCACTTCCACTTTCACACAAAGTTGACCCAGATGCTTAGGGGACTCCCTTCCACTGATGACCTTTGCCCAATCACACAAGATGGAGTAGCTATACAAGAAGGGACTGTTAATGTTGCTTGATCTAGTGCTATGTTAACAAATTCAAATCTAGCCTGATTCAGATAATATAATAGTAAAAATAATGAAATTGTATTAGTTTGTTCTCATGCTGCTAATAAAGACATAGCCAAAACTGGGTAATTTATAAAGGAAAGAAGTTTAATTGAATCACAGTTCCACATGGCTGGGGAGGCCTCACAATCATGGCAGGAGGCAAGGAGAATCAAAACCACATCTTACATGGCGGCAAGCAAAAAAGAGCTTGTGTAGGGGAACTGTCCTTTATAAAACCATCAGATCTTGTGAGACTTCTTCACTACTACAAGAACAGCATGGGCAAACCCATGTCCACGATTTAATTACCTCCCACTGGGTCCCTCCCATGGAAAGTGGGAATTATGGGAGCTAAAATTCGAGATGAGATTTGGGTGGGGACACAGCCAAACCATATCAGAAATATTTTTTAAAGCTCCACATTGTGTCTAGATCTAGAAAATAATAAAAGCACTTTTAATTTTATTGAATATTATAAGGAAAATCACAAATTAAAAACTGAGACTACAGGGGTTTTATGTTATGGAAAACAGAGAGGCAGGTAAACAATTTTAAAAAGTTCAGTTTGGGTTAATATCTCAACAGCTCAATTTCTGATGACTCATAAATACAATTAATAAACTATGAGTATCTCATAATCTTATCATTATATGATATTCCACAATTAACATTTTTTCACACTTAGACATCTCTATGAATAAAGGGCTATCATTTAAATGTGTAAGGACAAAATCTGTAACACATGAAAATAATAAACACAAAAAATTTTGCTCCAAAATATACAGAAGAGCATGGTTATCTCTGGTCTTACTTAGGACCTTCGCAGCCAGAGGTCACAAGATTCCGAACCTCCCCTGTTACTCCTAGGGATAACATTACTATTGTAAAATCTATGACTGGTGCTGGAGATATTTTTCAGACCCTGCATTCTGGTGCACCAGCTGACATCACCCAGACTGACAATCTGGCTCAGCCAGTTCTGCGAGCTCACCCAGGAACACAAGACAGCAAGAAGAACCACTTTGACCACCTGTGATTTCATCCCAACCAATCAGTACTTCCCACTCCCTGGCACCCTACCTGCCAACTTATCCTTAAGAAATCCCAGTCTCTGAATTTTTGGGGAGATTGATTTTAGTGATAAAACTCCAGTTGCTCGTTTAGCCATGTCTGTGAGAGTTAAGCTCTTTCTCTATGGAAATTCACCTGTCTTAATAAATTGGCTGTATGTGGACAGTGGGCAAAATGAACCATTAAGTACTTACACCTTCACCTCTGTTAACCAATCAGCCAACCACAACCTCTCTGTATAAACAACTTGAACATTCAGTTTCCTTTTATAGATAGCATCTTAATTTTTAAAGCACTTCTGGATGCTAGGAGATGGTTCCATAGTTTTCTCTTAGTTAGACATGATTTTCTTGTCAGATGGAGATATAAGTTCTGGTCTTTTGAATCTGTTTTGTCCTAGTTTCATCCCAGCACGCTAGTGCAAGCTCTTAACTTCCAGTATGCTGCCTTACCTCTTTTGGAATCTGAGAAAGGATACCAGGTTGGCGTATCAAGGATCTGACTGATTTTCAGCCAACAGTCAGAGTCTCAGATGCCTCAGTAACAACATCAACTGATTTTGATGACTCAGTGAGAATATCAAGCAATCAGCTTCATCCCTGATTTCTGTCCCTGACACATGCTGTTACCTCTCTTGGGTGTAGTAGGTTTCTTTGTTACCTTCATCCTGCGAGAGGGGAGAATTATGAATTATGCCTCAGTCTGCCTGGGTCCTGTCCCCTTCACCCTGTATCGCAGCTCCTTCTTAGGGGTACTTGGCTTTTCCCTATTCTTACCTGTTTTTGTTTCTCCACATTGTGAAATTACTTGGCTTGATACTGATTCTTCCCTACCACACCCACGTGTCTGCTTGTTCCACACCCCTTTACCATTAGGTGTCTAATCATCAGTGCCTGGCCTAGAAGGGGACAGGTTTCCCAAATGGGTGTTAATTAATCATTGTATATTTCATGTATAGAACACTCTTACACAGACTCTGTGTTTCTCTTCCTGTACACACACACTCTCTCTCTCTCTCTCTCTCTCTCTCCCTTAAATATAAAACATTATAAATATATAGGAAAAATATAATAAGCATAATTCCTTTTTGTGTCTTCTTTTTTTGCCTGATTTCCTTCATCTTTAGTAGTTTTTCAAATTTTTTTCAAGTCGGGTCTGAAGTAGTAAACTTAGTCCTTATTTGCTTGAGATAACCTCACTGTGAAATACAAGCTTAGCTGACTATAATGTTGTCAGTTGACAATCATATTCTCTCAGCATTCTGAAGATGTTTTCCCAGTCTTCTGACCACCATTGATGCTGTTGAGAAGTTTATAACAGTCTAATTGCTATTTTGTAAAATAATCTGTTATTGTGCAGTTTGCACCAGTGTAATTGATATTATTTTGTTGGAAATTTGTCCTTTATCTCTGGTTGCTTATAAGGTCTTCTCTATATCTTGGGTGTGCTGCAGTTTTTCTCTATGATGTGTCTAGGCTTAGATTTATTTTCTTTGTATTCATTGGAATACAATGAATTCTTTTCAATCCATTCTTTTAAATTTTTCTTTTTAAACCTGAGAGCCATGTTCTCATGAGTTTTGGAAAATTATCATCCATTATTTCTTCAAATATTGCCTCCTTCATTTGTCTTGTCTCTGGAAATTCTACTACATACGGGTGGACATTAGCATTTAATCCTCAGCTCTCATAAATGCTCTTTCATATTTTCACATCTCATTCTTTGTGTTGAATCTCTGGAATTTTCTCAAGTCCATCTTCCAGTTAATCACTTTTCTTTTCTGCTTTGTGTAGTACTATTTTGCTAAACCTTTTAAGTTTTAAAATATTATTTGAATGTCTGAAATTTTCAAATAAGCTTTATTGAGATGTAATTACATACCATAGTTTATCTCCTTAAAGTGTGCAATTTAATGGTGTTTAGCATAAATGGCTAAATTTTAAATTTTTTAAAAAATTTCCTGTTTCCCCCCCATAGTGCCTTGTCCTTCTCTTAAAGTCTCAATTCCTTTAGTTTGTGTTACTATTTTAAATATAGTTATTCACAATTCCTATTATGTTGTCCTATTATCTGAAACTTTTTTGAGTGTAAGCATCCTTTTTTTTTCTGTTTAAATTGTGCATGTTTTCTGCTTCTAACTCAAGGTGGATTGGTTCCTCATTTGCTTCAGTGGACATTTATGTGTTGGGCTCATACACAATGGGGGATGAAATCGTGTCCTTCCGCAATGGCTTTTTGTTTGTTTCTGTCAGGGGCCTCGCCTCGGGTTATCATTTGGTTTGTAGCAAGTTTCTGTGTTAATTAATCCGCTTTGAGTTTTCTGGACGATGCCGATTGTGTAAATTTTAACTCCAGAGTTGTCAGGTATGAGGTTATGATTATAAATTTCCAAGGCAGAATTTTCTTCCCACTCAGATCTCAGACAGAGATGGATAGGTGTCTTCTTTTTCTCCCTGTATTTATGGATTTCTTTCCTAGTCTACACTATTACCAAGAGTTCAGTCCTTTGATGGTCTAGTTTCATGTGAGATTATTTTAAGCTTCATTTCTCTACTTTGCTTAGGCTGGCCTCATCTTAGTGTCCCTAGTTGAGCATAAAAACCCATGCCTTTCATATATCTGCCGGAAAACATATATGAAATGTTCATAGCTGCTTTAGTTCCAATACTGGAAACAACCAAACTGGAAACAACCCAAATGCCCATCAATAGTGGAGTTGATAAATAAATAGTGGTATATATTTTATAGTGGAATACTATACAGTGATGAAAAAGAACAAATTGCAAATACATGTTATAACATGTTGAATGTCACAGATAGTATTGAGTAAAATAATCCATCAAAAAGAATATCCACGGTGTGATTCAATTTCTATGGAGTTCTAGAATAGGCAAAACTAATATTTGATGTTGAGTCAGGAATGTTGTCAATCTTGAGGGAAGTTATTGACTGAAGGGTGGCATGAAGGAGTCTTGTGCAGTTCTGGAAATACTCTATAACCTGAGCTGGGTGGCAGTTACATGGTTGTATGTATATGTAAAAATTCATTAATTATTGTGGATTTTACTATATACTAATTATACCTCAATAAAAAAGTAAATGAATAAACAAAAACCAGAGCAACCATAAGATGGCTAACATAGTTGCCTCTCTGGTTTTTAGTTCCTCTGTATTTCTGGACCCTGGAGATTTCCCATGTTTTTTGTGAGTTCAGCTGAGGATGTAAAAGAATATTTGTGATTTGATTGCCCACATTCCTTGCCTGTTCCTTGAAGATGGCTCACAAGAGTCTGCCATACTGCAGACCTGGAAGTCCTTGGTTTCCTTCCATCTTAAATCACTTTTGTATGCATAAAGCAGGTGGCTCATCTTATGGAATACAACATATTTTTAGAATAGTTGTTTTTCCATCTAGGTGTTCACAACAAATTACATTGGGGTACATTTCTGTTTGGGGAGAGCTGTTGGAGTGGGCCCTTTTGGTTATTCAAGTGTAATTTCCCCAGTGGTGAAAGAGCATAAGAGGGCCTGTGTGGCCTGATGGAGACAAGTCCTAGCGACGCTTTTTGTGATCTGAGATGGTTTGGGAGAAAAGGTATACAAATTTTCATAGAGGCCAAGGAGTCTTCTGTGGGGAAGACATTGAGAGTCTGATTGCCATCATCTAGAAGTTCAGCTGTAGTAGACCTTCTGTAATGGATTGGGATGATCTAGTCTGAAGTCTTCCAGTGAGAAAAGAGGCATTCTCTGGGAAGTCTGGACTGATAACCCAGGCTCAAAATTAGGGATCATGGAGAAGCAATTTCTGACACAAGATGAGGCTGATATGAGAAGCCCTTTATGACCCACCCACATTTCTGCTAAATTTATGGTTGAGGAATAATGGCTGTGCATGATAGTGTAACTTAAATGACTACAACATGAACCAACCATGAGAGTCTTGTGGCCTGTATGGGGACAGGGGAGCAATAAGAGCACCACCTCTTCTGGGGACAAGGAATCAGTTGATTGTTTGGCACTAGTTGTTAACAGCAATCCTGGAAGGCAGCAACACATTCAATGACAGATGAAAACTGAGTCTTCCTGTGGACAGGACAGACTTTCCAATTCACACTCCATCTGGCCTTCAGGTGGAACCGAACCCTTCAGGTTAAATAAGCTCCAGTGGTGTGGTAGACTAAGGATTTGGTTAACCAAAAGTCATTCACAGGTTCTTCCCTCCTTGGCTTCTCTATGATAGAGGGTGGAAAATGAACTTACTCAACTTCCCAGCTTCCCTTGCAACTAGAGGTGGTCATGTGATCTGGTTCTGGCCAATAGATGTAGGCAGAATTCACATTCCAAATTAAAAGGTTAAAATCTCTTTGGCATTTGCTCTTCCCCCTTCTTCCTGTCTAGAGGTGCAGCAGCCTTCCTGTGACCACAATAATGAATGACATATGAAGGATGGTGAGACAGGAACCTGGATTTTTGAGGCATCCTTGTGCAGCATTCCAGCCCTGGGCTGTCTAATTCTGGATTTCCTGTTATGGAAGGGAAACACATGCCCTTTTGTGTAAGCTACTATGAGTTGGGTTTTCTGTTGCTTACAGGGGAACCCATTCTGTAGTGCTATAAGGGTGAGACCTCAAGGTGGTAGATACTAAACTGCTTAATAACAAGAATTTGCAGCTGCTCAAGTGACTAATGGGAAAAACGAAAGAAACATGTTCATGTTGGTAACCTCAGCTGGTGATATGGATCGTGCAGTTTTGGGCATTATCTCATTTATTCCCAAAATAGCACTATGACAGAAGCAAAGCAGGTGCAATCCACACTTAATACTCAATACCCTTGGAGACTACAGCCCAGAGATATTCAGTGAGGAATTTTCTAATTATAAAAGAAATACACGTTCACTATATGAACAGTATAAATAGAGAAGAGCATAAAGAAGAAATTACTTGAAATTCACCCAGAGTACATTTTGATGTGTTTCATCCTGCTTTTTTTCCTTTGTGCAAGCAGCCATTTATACACACATACTTTATAAGGTTTGGATCATATTCCATAGAGTGCTTTGACTTTTTTTAAAAAATGACTTTCCAAAGGTCACACAGGTTGCTCCTATGGAAGTCAGGACAGAAGCTGAGATTAACGTGTTCAGGACTAAGAACAACCCTTTTGCTTTGATAGACAGAAGACCTTGATGTACCTTCTTAGCCTTCCCTTTTTGGAGAATGAGAAGAGAGGGGATCCAGAGAAGGCCAAGGAAGGCTATTCAAGGACAGTGGTGAGCAACATGTAGCCCTCTCTTCAGCCTCCTTTGTTTTTTCAGTTGGAATTCTCTTTGCTGTGCCTTGTCCTTAGTGGATCACAGTGTCCTCTGCACAAGATTGTCTTGTTTTCTAGGGCGAGGGCTCAAGGTCTCTTGACTGGCCTCAGGGGAATGGTCAGTAGTCAGAGTGGAGCCACTTGTGTTCCTCCATGCCAGTTGGAGTCCTGGGGCTCAGAACGGTTGGAGGAGAAGGAAGGAAGAGGAAAGAAGGGATTGCAGGAGAAGAATAAAGGTGGAAGGAGAAAAGAAATAACAATATGGAAAAGGCAAAGCTCTATAGACCCCTGGTAGATGGGTTTCTCCTATCCTCATCCCCTAGCCCTGCTTTCTTGGGTCTGCACTTGGGCCTGCACTTCTGTCTCACCATCATGTTAATGAAGCACAAGCATACCCAGTTTCAAATTCTACCTCTTCTTACTTGTACTGACTTTAGCAAGTTCTTTAAATTCCTTGATACTCCATTCCCTTTTGTGCATTGTGAGATGACAGACAAGGCTTCCTGAACAGGGTCCACCCAACCAGCTAAGCCAGCAGTGTAAGCCATACCCTACCTGGGCATGAGGGTTGTGGGAAGAACCCTGACATCTGACTCTTGCTAGGGCTGGGTAGGATGCCTGGTAGAAGGCATTATAGGGTGTCCTTGCTTCTGTCACAGCTGGCAGGATTTGTCTGTGTTAGCCGAGTTCTTCACTCAGAGTAAACTGATTCTATCTTCTAACATGATTGGCATAATTCATATGGTGCAGGGAGATAATTATCTACTGCTTTCATTTACATACAAATATTGGTGGAGGAGAAAAGGAAGATTGCATTTCAAATCCACCAGCAGTTCCTGTTGCTAGAAGGTGACAGCCCAAGAGAGGGAGCTGAAGAACAGGGATGTGTCTGGGCTCTGGGAACTCCAAAATGAGTGTCTTGGGTACTGTCATGACTATCTCTCTCTTTTCATCTCTTGTTTTTTCTCCTCTTGGCTCCTTTTTGTAAACATGCTTCATTCTCTCCCTGAAAACCGGCTTTCTTTTCCAGCTGAAACATGGCATTCAGCACCTCTAGAGATTGATACATTTCAGCTGATGCTTAAGCAGCAGCTTACTTTGGCTTAAGCAGCATCTATTATTCAGCTGATGATGAAATGTATCAATCACTAGAGGTGCTGAATGCCTTCAGAGAAGGGCTGACCCAATTGCTTCTCTGGTCCTGATTCCAAAATGCACAGGGAGGGGCCTCACTGGCTGAACATGGAATAGATGGCCACACCTTGACCAGTCACTGGGGTAATGTAAGAACCCTATAAACCCCCAGGATTCTTATGGATGGGTAAGGGGCAGGATTTAAAATAAGTGCTTCTACATAGGCAATTCCGTAAGTGTTCACAAGGGGAATTCACATGTGAGGAGTGTCTTCAGGGGAAGCCTGGAGTGTCCACAGAAAAATTAGCAGTGAGAAACTCCCAGAGGCACCTGAACAAAGGATATGATGGGCAAGGTTGTCTGCTAGTCAATCTTATGCTGTTTACTTTGCTAGGATGTAAAGCCATTCTGTCTCCCAAAACATAATGCAAAGCCTACCATACGCTTTTTAATGCCTTGCGCGAGTGATCTCTGCGTGAAATCAAAGGCTCTGCATCTTAGGTCTGCGCTGGTGCCTGGCAGAAGGGGGAGATCAGCTGTGGGCAGAGCGTGTGGTGAGGTGAGTGTGTCTGAAACTAGAATTTATCTCAAGAACATGAACTCCCTGGGAATTTTCCAAAACCTTGAAAATAGCATTTGGGTTTTCCACAAAATAACAGGTGCTGCTTAAGCCAACTTTAGTTGTTATCAGTGAACTGGAGACCTCAGTTGAAATTTGTGTTAGTGTACCAAATGGGTATAAGCCTTATGTCACAAATAAGAGTTAAATGATATATATAGAGAGAGTTCAGTGTCCAGTAAGCATGCAGTAAATGATAGTTCCCGCCTCCCTCACCTATTCATTGCTAGTATTCAGGTACAATGGCTTTAAAGGCTTCCTAAGATTTACTTTTGTGTGAAAGAAAATATTTTAGAAAGAGTTTTGGAAACAGACCTAGCTTTTCATCCGTTATGTCGCCTACTAGCTGAGTGATTTAACCTGTCAGACATTGATCTCTGTATTTACATGCTGAAGGTATTGATGCCCATCTCAGGTGTGTGTATAATGGTGGGGTGAGAGAAGGCATGTAAAGCATTCCACTGCCTGAGGCACACTTAGATACCCATGAAACAGTGATTCCATCCCTTTCATATGTTTCTTTCTGATTTCTTTAATTTCACTACAAACTCCTTGAGGGCGGAGCCATGTTTATTAATAACATTTGATCATTCTAAGGTACTATGGTATTTGCAAAGTCTTTTTTACACCCCCTGTTTGTTGCAAAGTTTTCTTTAAAGCCTGTATTTCCCATTTGATTCTCATAATGGCCTTGTGAAGCGGGTAGAACAGATTCCTATATTTTCCACTTTTAGGAGGGGCTGACTGAGTTGTGTTTAGCATAGAGCCTGGCATTTGTTGGGTGCTCAATGTTTGTTGGGTGGATTTGAGTGAGCTCCACTTGGGTAGGTACTCTATGCCTAATGATTGAATCTATGCATTTGTTAATTCATTAAGCAAATATTTATTGACCACTTGCTATCTGCCTATCTGCAAACAACACAAATCCTGCCCTTGTGGCACTTACCTTCTAGGGAAATGAATTAATAAATTAATGATCAAATGAATTGAGAAGACAACGAGGAGGAGCTGCTTGAGTATCAGTCCTGGATATTTTCTTTCTGACTTTTGAAAAAGGAGTACTTGTAGAATTTTAGAAGGAGAGATATGAAAGGAACCTTGGGGAACATTTAGTCCCACAGAATGAACATTTTAAAGCCTGGGAACACTGTTTGACTGAGAGCTTACTACAGTCATCCAATTTATATAGCAGGCACAGTAACGGCTTCTTTGTAACTACCTCCAGTTCTTTACAAAATTTTCTCAATCCCCAATCTTTTTCCAGCTACCATTTCACTTCTCTACTTCTCTCACAAAACTGAGAAGGGTGGATCACACTCTGTCTCTATTCTCTACACTTCTTGCTCCTTCTCCAACCCACTTCTGTCCGGGTGTCATTCCTATCCTCCATCAAAACTGCTCTCAAGGACCTCTGTGTTGACAAGTTCAATGGCACTCTTCTGTTCTCATCGTTCTTGACCTCTCAGAAACTTTGACACAGCTATTTCCTCTTCCGTGAGACACGCTCCTCTTTGATCTCCATGGAATCATTCTCACTTTCCCTCCTATCTCTCTGATCATCTTCAGTCTCTTCTGTTGGCTCATCTCTTTTACCTTTGTGTTTTGCAGTTTCTTATAATTCAGTCTTAGATCTTACTCTTATTTCTCATCATAGTCACTCCATAAGTAATCTCATTGATGCCTTCAGCTTTGATTACCATTTATATTTTGATATCTTCTAAATTTCCATCTCTAGCTCAAATTTCAGATGAACTCCAAACTTAAATATGCAAATGCCTACTCACCAATTTCATATCTCACAGTCAACTCAAAATTAGTTATCCCAGGCTGAGATCTCCATCTCTTCACTATTCCAACTGTTTAACTTCAATTTTCTCTTTCTCAGGAAATGACCTCACCATTCAGCCACCTGCTCAGTACAGAAAGTCCTCCCTTATTCTTTTTTCTCCCTCAGACCAAGCATCTGATTCTACAAGCCCTGTTTCTTTCCTCCTGCTAAATGTACTTCTCATCTTCCCAGTCTTTCCACTTCCACAGTCACTACTGTAGTTTCAGCCACATTAACTCTTGCTGGATTACAACAATCACAGCCTCTTACCCAGTCCCTCTCTTTCCACACTTGCTCCCCTCCAAATTATTCTCCACATATAAATTTTTAAAAGCACAAATAATTTCATTATACTCTGAGGCTTAAAGATCTTCGAGTGGCTTTGCATTGCCTTAGAGTAAAATGTCAACTCCTTTCCAGGGCATGCCATGCACTGTGTAATTGGACCTTGCCTGCTCCCTAGGTGCAGATCTTTCCACTCTCCTCTCACTAGTATGTTGCATCCTATTTTTCTATTTATTTCTCCACATGGGGCCAGGGTCTTTCCTGTTTCAAGGCCTCTGTACACAGAGCTCCTTCACTGAGCCTGGAACAGTTTTCCCCTCACTCTCTTTGGCTGGCTTCTTTTAAGTTTTTGATCACAACTCAAATGACCCCTCTTCTGAGCTTTTCTAAACATCCCATTTGAACAACTGCCTAATTTTTATTTTTTCACTTCACCCCGTTGCCTGCCTTCATGGCACTTGTTACAATTAGCAGTTACTGTTCTCTCTCTTTGCCTGTTTATCTTCTGCCTCTCTCATTCAATTTTGTGACATAAGGGCAGGGACCACATCTGTTTTGGTCCTTGCTAGGTACCTACTGCAATATACATGCACTCATTGAGTCAGTAATAATGGATGAGGTGCAAGTCGGAAGGCCTGCCTCCTGGTCTGTTTGTTGTGGCCTTCCTAACAGTGACCACAGAGGCTACTGTTTTTCGTTGCCTGGTCCCCATCCCCCTTACTTAGTCTAGAAACACATCCAGGGCCATTGATGGTTTCCCATGCCTATAGCCACAGTGGTGGCCCAATCTGGCTAACTAGAATGCTCTCCAAGGTTCTGCTACCTGGAACTGGCAGAAAACACTTTCTTTTCTTGTTATTTGTGAGGCTATAAGGGTGATAGGTTTGGTTCTGTGTCTTCACTCAAATCTCATCTCAAATTGTAATCCCCACATATCAAGGGAGGGAGGTTATTGGATTATGGGGGGAGTTTCTCCCATGATGTTCTCATGCTAGTGAGTGAGTTCTCAGGAGATCTGATGGTTTTATAAATGACAGTTTCCCCTGGGCTTTTCTCTCTCGCGACAAGGCTTCTCTGTCTCGCTTGCCGCCTTGTAAGAGGTGCCTGCTTCCCCTTCTACCATGGTTGTAAGTTTCCTGAGGCCTCCCTAGCCATGCAGAACTGCAAGTCAATTAAACTTCTTTTCTTTATAAATTACCCAGTCTAGGGTAGTTCTTTATAGCCATCTGAAAACAGACTAATACAAAGGGTTTTAGCTTGGAGCTTCTGAGGCAGTTGGCCTGAGATAACAAAGCTGGAAAAGCAGAAACAAGAGGCAGAGAATGAGGGAGTCCTGATGGTGTTAGAATCCCTGGGTTCTGTTGCTCTTAAGCCCAGTTTTCCCAGCCCTTTCTGATTATGCCTGTTAATCTATTTCTTCTTTTTGGGGGCTCGGTTTACTTTACTTGCAGCAGAACAAATATATTGTCTTTGAGCAAGTTATTTAACCCCTCTGAGCCTCAATGTTCTCATCTGTCCAATCTGGTTAGTGATGTTTAGCCAGTGTGATTTAAGGTGTTCTTATGAGACTCAAAGGAGAGAATGTCTGCAGAACTTCTTTGAGGTCCATCTTTGTGATCATGAGAATGTGCACCTTTTATCTCTTAGTCATAGCAATATGCAGTTTACTTCTGCTTTTCCCCAAGGAGGATTTCTGGAGTTAGCATGAGCAGCTGGGCTGCATAATTTAGGAAATTGTTAGTTTGGGGTGGAAGGCCATGGTGCCTGTCGTGGGTGGCTCTCTGAGCATGCTAAAATCCTGGAATGTGTGCTCCTTTCACTCATTACTCTGACCTTTCCTTTCCTCGACACTTTTTCTCATAGATGTTGCAACTATTGAGGAGCAAAGTTTTTTTTGGATGAGTGTCAAAGCCTTTTATTTTCATTATTTTTATTTTCTTGAGCTCCTGGGAGACTTTCTTCTTCATTAACAGTGTCACACAGAGAGCTCGCACGCCGCAGGCTTTGAGCTAAAACTGTTTAAAGTGAAAGCAGCTGCTTTTGCTGAGCAGTCTCACCCTCAGATCCCCCGAGAATGCAATTGGATAATGAAGTGCAGACTGTTTGACCAGGGCCCTGCTGGTCAAGGATGCCCTGCCTGCTTCAGCAAATATAGGGCCATTTAAAGCCTGGCTCCTCACAGCTTCTCCAAATGGTCTTTCCCATCTCCAGCCACACCCTCCCAGCCAGTCCAAGCATCTGAGACATGGAGCGTCCATGTGAATTTGAATTTTTTCTCTAGCTGTCACATGCATTTAAACCACTGTCATCTAATTTCTTCACCATGTCTGCTTCATTCTCCGTGGCTGAGAGCATGCCTGGTGCCTCCAAGCCACCCGAAGATTGCTGAGTGACTGGCATCTTCTGTGCTCCAGTTCTGCATTCTCCCTAAACCAGTCATTTAATCTTAGTAGCCTCCTGTCATGTTTAGTACTACAGGTCTAAATTGAAAGTAATCCTGCCCTCCACTCTCAGTTCCTCATCCAGCCTGTTTATTTCCCATCCTCCTCTCCTATCTTTCTTCCCCTATCCCAGGCTCCGACCTTCAGACTTATCTTGACCCTTCACTTTAACTTGCCTTACAGATTCAGGCAGTGCCTGCTGATTTGTTGATTGATTGTTTCATCCAATCAAATTACCAAGGACTCTCTGTCAGACCCTGTGTAGGTGCCAGGGAGACAGAAAATAGAGCTGCTGTCTCTCGGTCTAGTGACTGGACCACTGAGGCAGAACAGCTCTGCCCCAAGCTCAAGGCCAGATGAATCCTCCTTAAACTGCCTTGTGCATTTCACTCCTCTAGGAAAAATCCATCATGGCTCTCCATTGTTCATAGAATGAAGTCTAACTTCAGTCTAAAGCTGTCTAATACCACAGCCTCTGGTCACATGTGGCTATTGAGTGTCTGAAATGTGGCCAGTCTAAATTAAGATGTGTGATAAGTGTACAATAAATACAAGATTTCTAAGAGCTAGCACAAAAGGAAAAAAAATCTCATTAGTTTTATTTAATTGCATGTCAAAATCATAATTTATATATTGGGTTAAAGAAAATATTATTAAAATTAATACTTTTTTTACTCAAAAATTTAACATGGTATATAAAGGTTTTCCAGAGAAACAGAATCAATAGGATCGATAGATAGATATGGATATATTGGAGGATTTATATTTTGAATTGTCTCACATGATTATGGGGGCTGAGAAGTCTCTTGACATGCCATTTGCAAGCTGAAGCACCAGGGAAGCTGGTGGAGTAATTCAGTCTGAATCTGAAGGCCTGGGAAGCAGAAGAGTTGATGGTACAACTCTTAATCCGAGGCCAAAGGCCTAAGAAACTGGGGCACTGCTGGTGTAAGTTCCAGTATCTGAAGGCCTCTTAGCCTGGAGTTCTGATGTTTGAGGGCAGGAGAAGATGGATGTCCCAGCCCCAGAAGAGACAGTGAATTCTTCCTTTGCCTCTTTTGTTCTCTCTGGGCCCTCAGTGAATTGGGTGATGCCTGCCTACATTGGAGAGGATGTATCCTTTTTACTCAGTCTACTGATTCAACTGCTAATCTCTTCTGGAAACACTCTCACAGACATTCCCGGAAATAATGTTTCAGCAGCTATCTGGGTATCCCTTAACCCAGCCAAATTGACACATAAAACTAACCATCACACATGGCTATCAGAAAATCTAGAATTACTGGCTGGGTGTGGTGGCTCACGCCTGTAATCCCAGCACTTTGGGAGGCTGAGGCGGGTGGATCATGAGGTCAGGAGATCGAGACCATCCTTGCTAACATGGTGGAACCCTGTCTCTACTAAAAATACCAAAAATTAGCTGGGTATGGTGGCACATGCCTGTAGTCCCAGCTACTTGGAAAGCTGAGGCAGGAGAATCACCTGAACCCAGGAGGTGGAGGTTGCAGTGAGCCAAGATCATACCATTGCACTCCTGGGCGACAGAGCTAGACTTTGTCTAAAAAAAAAAACACAAAAAAAGAAAATCTAGAATTACATATGTGGCTTACATTATATTACCATTGTCAGCACACATCTAGGACATGAGGTTTTCCATATTCTGACTCCTAATGACTTAACATATATTGTCTCATGTCATCCTCACAATGGGCAGATGCAGTGTGATATCATTTATCACTTACCAACAAGGAAGCGGAGGTTCAGAGAGGTGTGAGGCACTAGGGCAATGGATGTGAGAGTCAGCACCAGGAACATACTCCTGAAGTCCTGCAAGCCTCAGGAGTCCTGTGTAGTGCCATATCCATGGTGTCTACATCTCATTGTCATATTGTTTCTCTTCTGCAATTTCCCAGTGGATAAGACATAGGAAGAGGATAGCAAAATCATGAAAGCCCTGGTTGGACAGACTTGACACTAGAAGAGGACTGACTGTGGAATCCCATGACATGTGAGCTTGAGAAGAGTATCTAGTTGAGATCCATTTGTTGCAGGTTGCACTTTGTTAGCCTTTGACCACGTGGATAATGGAGAAATTAGCTGGAAGGAATTTATCTAAGAAAAGAAGCAGCCAGGCATGAGCTGGACCCTTGGTTTCCCTGCTTGTGCTGTGCTACCTGGTGGATAGCTGGCATGAGTCTGGTGGATGTCCTCAGGGCAGCAGTGACATGTGCCTACAGTCGGATACCTGGCATTGGGGAACACATAGAATATAGCCCCTGAGAGCACCAGAGCCACTCAAGGGTAACTTTGCAGGGGTTTGGAGTTTCTGCGTGAGTAGGCTGGGGGTAACGGGAGCCAGTGAACTTTAAGGCATTTCTGTTTATGTGGCCCCATCTGTCTCCATAGGCTCAGAGGATTTGGGGTTCCTGTGCTTGGAACATCTTTAATTGTCTGTGGAGATCCTGGGCAGAGCTAGGAGGAGATCTGTGGAATGACTCAGTGTCTTGTGGCCAATTTCCACTAAAAATCATGGAGGAATTCCTGATTCTGGTGGACCATGGTATCTCCAGGAATTACTCAAGTAGGCTTTCAGGGCCTGTTCCCTTTCTCTGACCACAGGGCAGCTTCTCAGTTTTGACAGGTGATGTGTACTCAAAGAACCCCTGATCAGAATTAATCCTTGAATTTGCCTTACCTCCAAGGTCCTGGCCTGCTGTGCTGGTGTGAACTCCTCTGCAGCAAACCTCCCAGGAATGGGTAGGTGGGCAGTCAGGGGCAAGCAGCCTTATAGATAACCAAATGCAACTTCTTTCCCTTTTCTTTTCCATTTGAGACAGAGATGATATGGCATCAGGCAGTGCCAACCAGTGACACATTTCTCTCTTCTCTTTGCTAAGGAGGTTCCCCTCTAGTATCTTACCCAGCCAACCACTTGCACCAAGCATTTTGGATTATCTACAGGTGCTAATGAGAGGTGGTCCTGTTGATTATAATTGCTTTTTTCTAGTCAGTCTCTGTATTGGAAACAATTAGAGCAGACAGAAATCTCTGAGATCCTCTGGTCCTATACACACATCATACGGATGGATAAACTGAGGTTTAGGGAGGGGATGCAACTTGTATAAGTGAGAGTTCCTCAAAAAGGGCTGGGGTCAGGGCTCAGGCAGGTGCTCATTGACTCCCTCCATAGGTTGTTGGCTCATGGAGGGATTGCTTGGCCCCCTCTGACCTGTTGCACTGTGTCCTGTTCCTACATTTCATTTGAGCTTTGCCACCTGGGCAAATAGCACAGTGACACAAGAAAAGCTTTACACTGGACATCAGGAGAGCTGGGCTCCAGGCCTTTCTCCATCTCATCAACAGACTAGATGGCCTGCAGTGCACCGCCTGAATAGCAGCCCTGCACTTTCGCTACCATACTTCCCTGAGATCCTATAGATGTCTCTTGAGCATGAAGCACAAAAAAACCTCAAATGATCTAAAACTTGCATGCATTAACTAACACATGCATTTATAAGGCAATTGTTGAGACCTGTGTTCTTGGCACTAGGAATACAGAAATGAAAGATATGTTCCTCTTCCTCAGGGAACAGGTAACAGACATGAAAACAGCACTGGGCAAATATTTTGTGAATTTGCTAAGCTCGGCCCAGGGAGAAGGCAGAGGGCATGGGGCCTCTGAGTGATCTCTGTGGGCATGAGACACAGGGTTAGGAACCCTCTCCTCCCAACTGCTGGCCAAGGGGTTAGTAAATGTACATTGGGAATTCATTACTCTGGCTCTCCAAAACTTTGGTGTCTTTCAAAGACATCTGGGAAAATACAAATGGTGTAGGAAGGGACATTTCAGTTTTGTTTTTTCTTCCAGCCACCAACCAGTAGGTGAGTATTCAGAAGCAGCAGGGGGAAGGGAGCAGTGAAGAGGGGCTGGGGCTGGGGTAGGGCACAGTGGGGAGGTCAGAGACAGGAAAACACACCAGGTTGCCCGTCTTGCTGGAACACCTACGTCTCTGGATCAGATGGTTTTCTCTATACTTCTCCCTCTCTCTTTTTTCCCCTTTCTCCCCACTTTGATGAACAAAACTTTTCCACTGAAGGAGGTCATTTATTGAAGACAATACATGATGTGGGCTCATCCAGGCCTCCTGACTGGTCAATAAACACCATCTTTATCTTCCAATGATTTTAACTTGATTGTTGAGTGAATTTCCAATGACATTCTCTGAGGATTATCTCCAGACAGTGTCAAATCTAAGCTCACTTATTGGGCCAGTTGCTGTGATGGGGCACCAAAATTATTTCAATATTAGTTTGAGTCAAGTAACTGACAATGTAAGAGTAAAACAATATCCCATATTCAGCATCAGGCTAAAAATAGGTTGTTCCCATTCCCCTGACTTCTCACATTTCTTTATTAAACCTCTATCCTGATTGATTTGTGAGCCAATGTAAGTGATTCCACTATTTTTGTAATGTTCCAATGACTTGAAACAATTTACAAAGCATCTAAAAGTAGTCTCATTGAAGACTGGGCACGGTGGCTCATGCCTGTAATCCTAGCACTTCGGGAGTACGAGACAGGAGGATTGCCTGAGCTCAGGAGTTCAAGACCAGCCTGGGCAACATGGGAAAACCCCGTCTCTACTAAACTACAAAAACATTAGGCGGCTGTGGTGGCACGTGCCTGTCGTCCCAGCTACTCGGGAGGCTGAGGCACAAGAATTGCTTGGACCCAGGAGGCGGAGGTTGCATTGAGCTGAGATTGCACCACATCACTGCAGCCTGGGTGACAGAGTGAGACTCTGTCTCAAAGAAAAGAAAAAGAAAATAGTCTCATTGAGCTGGAAAATACTGCTACAGCATCCCCACTTCCAGGCTCCATACTATTGTTATTTTCAGTGGCAGCTTCATTGAGATATAATTCATATACCAAATAATTCACTCATTCAAAGTATACAACTCAGCGTTTTTAGTATAGTCACAGAGTTGCACAACCGTCATGATAATCCATTTTAGAACATATTTCTCACCACACAGACACACAAAAACAAACTCATTCCCATTAGCAGTAACTTCCCATTTCCCCCCAAGCCCCTCATCCCCAGGCAACCACAAATCTACCTTTTGTCTCTATGGATTTGTCTATTCTGGACATTTCATATGAAGGGACTCACATAATATGTGGTCTTTCATGACTAGCTTTTTCACTTTAGCTTAATGTTTTCAAGGTTCATCCATGTATCAGTATATATCAGTACTGGAATTAGTGTTATTTTTATTGCCCAATACTATTGCATTATATGGCTATACCACATTCTGTTTATCCATTTATCAGGTGACAGGCATTTGGTTATTTCCACTTTTTGGCCATTATGAATAAAGCTGCAATGAATATTTGTGTACAAGCTTTTTTACGAACATATTTTTTTATTCTCTTGTATGTATATACCTAGGAATGGAATTGCTGATCCTGTGGTGGCTTTAACCTTTTGATTTTAACTGACTAAACCTTTAACTTTAACCTTTGACTGTTTTTCAAAGTAGTTGCATCATTTCACATTGGCACCAGCCATGTAAGGGGGTTCTAATTTCTCCATATCTTTATCAACACTTAGTAATCATTTGCCTTTTGATTTTAGCCATTTTAGTGAGTGCGAAGTGGTTATCTCATTGTGGTTCTGATTTGACTTTCTCTGATGGCTAATGATGTTGAGTGTATTTTCTCGTGCTTATTGGCCATTAGTATATCTTCTTTAGAGAACTGTCTGTTCATATCCTTTGCCCATTTTAAAATTGGGTTATATGAATTTTTGTTGTCGAGTTTTAAGTATATATATATATGTATATATGAATATACATGCTCTATATACAAGTCTCTTATCAGATATATGATTTGCAAAGTTTTTCTCCCATTCTATGAGCTGTCTTTTCACTTTCTTGACAGTGTTCTTAAAAGTACAAAAGTTTTAAATTTTGGTGACGTTTGACTTATCTATCTTTTCATTGTTGCTTGTGCTTTTGGTGTCATAATGAAGAAATCATTCAAGGTCATAAAGATTTATTCCTTTGTTTTCTTCAAATACTTTATAGTTTTAGCCCTTGCATGTAAGTCTTCAATACATTTTGAGTTAATTTTTATATATAATATGAGTAGGTGTCAAAATATATAATTTTTGAATTTATTTCTTAGATCTGGTTTTCTCTTTTTAATTTGTTTTTTTAAAATTATTTTATTTTTTATAGAAATGGAGTTTTACTATATTGCCCAGGCTGATTTTGAACTCCAGGACTCAAGCAATCCTCCTGCCTTGGCCTTCCAAAGTGCTGGGATCACACGCATGAGCCACCGTGCCTGGCCCTCTTTATAAATTTTATTTTAGCTTATTTCTATTAATCTCACCTTTTTGCTTTTTTATATTTATTTTATATATTTTATATATATTTTATAAATATAAATGTATATTTTAATATTTATTGTATTTAAATATTTGTATATTCTACTGAGCACTGTTTTAGTTCTATCCTGTAAGATTTTTTACATTTTGTGTTTTAGAAATTCAGAACATTCAGAACATTAATTCTCTCTTCAAATTAGGGAGTAAGAGCTAATTTTAAAAAATCTCAATCTCTCGTTTTCTGATTTTATTGTTTCTAGTTCTATCATATTGTGACCAGAGAATATTGTTTGTTCATTTCTATGTGTTAAAATCTGGTGCAATTTCCTTTGTGACTTAAATTATTGTTTTTATGTGTATTCCAAGAGCATTTCAGGATAGAGTGCTTAACAGATATCAATAAGATCTACTGCACATCTATGTTATTTAGATAATCTATACCCTGACTTAATAATTTTATCTACTTTATCTGTCATAGATTGGGAGAGAGGAATTAAAATCTCCCTACTGCCAGTGTGTTTTTATTAAAGCCTATTTTTCCTTATAACTGCTATAATCACTGTTTTTTGACTGTTGCTTCTATGTCTTATTGCATAGATATTTAGAACTATTCCTACTCATTGAGAGTTGTACCCTTTAGCCTTGTAAAAATTGCCCTTTGTTTAATGCTGTATGTCCTGAATTTAGCCTTGTCTAATATTTAGATCATGCCCTCTGCTTCTTTTTTTTTTTTTTGCTATTTGTTTGTATTTTCCTGTTATCTTTGTCCATTCTTTTATTTACAACTTTTCTGAATCACTTCGTGTTTTGTATTTCTCTTTATATAACTGAGGGTTTAGTTTTGCTTTGTGATTTAACCTGAAATATATTTATAATAGGTAGGTAAAGCCCATTTACATTTATTAATATAACATCTATTTGATCTCAGTATGGCATAATATTTAATGTTTTCTCTTTTACTGTATTTTAGCAAGTCTTTATTTACATAATGAGTTTTCTTTGCCTTTTAAAACAATTGCACTTCTGATATTTAGTAAGTTTTATATTTTTGTTCTCATGACAATATTTATAACTTTGTATAATATTGCTAGTGTTCTATTTTTCTAGACAGTATTGACTAATTCTTTTGTATGAATAATTGTAGAACAAATGTGCTTCATTTTGCTAACCTCCCCTCTTTCTTCCACCACCCAATTTTAGTTACCTCAGTTTTTACCATTGTCTTTTTAAAGATGTTTACATACATTTCTTACTTGGTTTGACAGCTTTCAATCAAATATTTTCTTTTGCTTCCACTATTACAAATTCAATAATCTGCAAACCTACTCAACTTTTCATCTTCCCTACCCTTTCTCCCTTCCATTTTTCATTAGTTATGTCATTTATACATTGTCAGAGCATATAACATTTACATTCTATCTGTTGTCCCAATCTCCAGCTTTGTTTAATCTTAATTTTGCAGTTACGGTATACAGTGCTCACTACCTCTCCTTTTGCTACAGTTTGTTTCCACTATTATCTCCTGGTTGGCTGTTGTTTGACCTCTTATAGATTCTTCAGGAAAAGATCATGGGACCATATTACTTAAGTTCAAACATTTCACAATTGCTAGTTTGCTTTTGAGATGAAATTTTTTGCTGGCTATAAAATCCTTGCCTCACAAGTCCCTTTTTTTTTTGGCTATCTTGTAGATGTAAATTACATAATCTTCTTATTTTGAATGTTGCTTTGGAAAAATGTAAGACATGTTTGAATCTTTTCCTTATTTAATGGCTTATTTCTTTGTTTGGATGCTCACAGGAAATTCCGTCCCTCCCTCCCTCCCTCCTCCCTTCCTTCCTTCTTTCTTTCTTTCTTTCTTTCTTTTTTTTTTATCCTGAGGCGGGGTCTTGCTCTATTGCCCAGGCTGGAGTGCAGTGGTACCATCACAGTTCACTTCAGCCTGAAACTCCTGGGCTCTGGCAATCCTCCCACCTCATCCATCTAATTAGCTGGGATTACAGGCATGTGTCACCGCTGCAATGGTTTCAATTCCCAGAGAGAATTCTTTCTCTCCCTCCCTTCTTTCATCCCTTGCACTCTCACTCTCTCTCTTCCCTGTGCTCTCTCTGTTTGTCTCCAACTTCACAGGATATGTCTCATTGTTGACTATTCTGACTCATTTTTCTCTGGTCCATGTTATGCCCTTTTAATATGTGGAGCTGACTGGACATGGTGGCTCATGCCTATAATCCCACCACTTCGGGAGGTCAAGGAGGGCAGATCAGTTGAGCCCAGGAGTTTGAGAACAGCCTGGGCAACATGGCAAAGCCCTATCTCTATCAAAAAATACAAAAATTAGCGGGGTGTGGTGGCGCGTGCCTATAGCCCCAGCTACTCAGCTGAGGTGGGAGGATTGCTTGAGCCCGAGAGGTAGAGGTTGCAGTGAGCTGAGCTCATGCCACTGCACTCCAGCCTGGGTGACAGAGGGAGCCTGTCTCAAAACAAACAAAACAAAAAGAAAAAAAAGGTTTTTGTTTTCTTCTCTAAGTATTTTGGATCTCCTTTGCTATTGTAGCTGTCATTTTCTCTCTAATTCACTTTAATTCTATCTTTATTTCATTTCCTTTTGACTGTATTTCTTTTTTTTTTTTTTTTTTTTTTGAGTCAGAGTCTCGCTCTGTCTCCCAGGCTGGAGTGCAGCGGCGCAATCTCCGCTCACTACAAGCTCCACCTCCCTGGTTCACGCCATTCTCCTACCTCAGCCTCCCGAGTAGCTGGGACTACAGGCACCCACCACCACGCCTGGCTAATTTTTTGTATTTTTTTAGTAGAGACGGGGTTTTGAGCATGTTAGCCAGGATGGTCTCGATCTTCCGACCTCATGATCTGCCTGCCTCGGCCTCCCAAGGTGCTGGGATTACAGGTGTGAGCCACCACACCTGGCTGATTGTATTTCTTTATCTGTCCTTAATATTACTGTCTTTCTATAATGTATAGTCTACCTTATATACTTTCCAATTTTGTCTTTATTTCTCTGATGGTTTTCTACTTTTTGCTAGAGTTCTGCTGGCTCACAGTTCATTTCCTCCTATTTTCTTGCTACAAATTCCCTGAATTCTGGCATTTAAAAATTCATGGTGAAGTGTTAATGTGTAATTTTTTTTTTTTTTTGCTTTTAGCAGCATTTTTTTGGATAAATTTTGTTCGTATTTTGGTAAATTTTGTAACTCTTTTTGAATTTTCACCTAATAGTTACTTTGTGTATATACTATGTTAGTTCATTTAAAAAATCGCTTATCATTAACTTGAAGTCTTTAGTTCCAGCTATTTAAATACAGTCTGTGATGGAGTGCCTCTCAACTCAAAGCATTCTCTTTCTCTGCTGTTTATGAAAAAGACTGGTTGCTGGAAATATGGTTCATCTGTATCATTCTTTGTTACTCTTCCTCCTCTGTTTTTCTGAACTCCAGGGGTTCCACCTGTGAATTGTTTCCTTCAGCTCCTGCACCTTGTTGCAAATAGGATATGTCATTTACACACTTCAGGGTGAGCCAGTTGCCTTCAGGAGTTCCCTGCCCAACCCGGCTTTTCAGCTCTGCCATCACTAAGTTCTCTTGCAACTCAGTCTTACTTCCTTTCTTTTTCTTCCCATGTGGTTTCTGTCTGATTTCAGTTGCTTTTTTTTTTTTTTGGATCAACTCTTAAGCACATTTGGGAGGCTGCAGACTATATTTTTCTTCTTGTTTCACTGAAAATAGTTTCTGGATTTTTTTCATTTCTTGTTACTCCTTTTATGTGTTTTCATAGAGAAAATGGATACATAAGCTGATATGTGCAGCCATATACATACCAGAAGCCCCTAACATGATTTTAAGGTTATCTATCATATTGGGTTTTTACTGTTGTGAAACACTGAAGAATTGGGGTTTGAGAGTCCTTAGAAGAGTTCTTCCCCCACTTAATAATAAAATAGATTACAGATTACAAAAACAAACAAGCCCCACATGACTTTGGCTATGCAGAAAGTTAAATAATTATTTTAGCTAGCTCTGAGTTAAAACTTTAAGCACCAGTCCTTTCCATTTGAACCATTTTAGAAGAAAACCCTAAATATTAACGTATTTCTTGCTTTCTTGGTGCTTAAAGCATGAACCAGCTGGGCATGGTGGCTCAGTCACTTTGGGAGGCTGAGGCAGGCAGATCATGAGCTCAGGAGATGAAGACCATCCTGGCTAACACGGTGAAACCTCGTCTCTACTAAAAATACAAAAAATTAGCCAGGCATGGTGGTGGGTGCCCGTAGTCCCAGCTACTCGGGAGGCTGAGGCAGAATTGCTTGAATCTGGGAGGCCAAGATCGCACCATTGCACTTCAGCCTGGGTGACAGAGTAAGACTCCATCTCAAAAAAAAAAAAAAAAAAAAAAAAAAAAAAAAAGGAACGAACCGTGTGTGAATGGTTGAAGAATAGGGATTATTATGACTATATTGTACTAAAATATGGTTATTCCATTGAAGGAGTGAAGGGTGTTGACTTTCATATGAAGAGGCTCTAAAGCATCACTTTTTTTGTCATACATAGTTTTTATTTCTCTCTTTTTTCTTGTGAGTAGGTTTTCTTTAGTCACCCTTTATTACAGCTATTACTGTGTTTGCTTGTTGTAGTCCTTCTTTGCATTTAGTGAAGGCTCAGAATTTAGACAACATAGATTGCTGGAATTATGTCCAAAGTAAAAACAAATATACTTTGGGCATGACATGAGGGACTGTCTCACAAATAGGATGATAATCAGTGCACAGACCTTGTAATATCTGTTTTAGTTGCTTGGGAATCTGCTGCTTCTTGGATCTCAGCAGCACTCTGATTAGGAAAGGAAGATGATTACTTACATTTCTGAGACATCAAGTGTGTATTTAGTTTTGATTTTATATATGCTTAATGATATTATTGGACTTGTAACATTGTGACTCTAATTTAAAATGTTCCTATTATATAATTTGTTTTCTCATAAATATCATAGAAAGTCTAAAGAAGACATTAGACATAGCATCCTATTGCAGAGAAGGGTGTTTTTGTGTTCTCAGTGCCCAGTTGTCCTAGTGTCTGGGGGAGGCACAGACATTTGCTATGCAGGCTGAGTACATAGGGAAGGTTCTAAAGTTGTTAAGTGCAAGCTGCAAGATTCTAAGATTAATTGTGCTTCACTCTCCAGTGAGATTAGTGTATTATAAATCATAAAGGCATATCCCATCAATCTGGTGCCTCGATGCAGGGAACATGATAACCCCTAACTCAGCAGAAACATACCTTCCATCCATTACAGCGTCTCTCCTGGAATAAACCATGTGGTCCTCAGATAGGGCCAGGGCAACGGACAGCATTTTAAAGACATCTTTGAGATAGCTGTTACAACAGGGAAACCATTTCTATGGCTCCTCAGTTTCATTCTACAACAATAACTTTTGTAGACAATACATATTTAGAGAAGTGTTTTCTGGACACTTAGTGTCTGCACAGCCCTGGGGTAAGTTCTCTGGGGGGTATGAAAGGAAGAAAACTTATGATTCCTACTCTTGATGAGCCTACTGTTTGTTAGAATATTAATTCTAACAGCATGATTTTGATGCTAATCGCTATTGTTTATCTAGCATTTACTGTATGCATACCAATAGAATATACTAAGAAATTATTCATAGAATGTATTTCAAAATAAATGCCGACAAGGTTAGAGAAAGAAAAGATATGTGCTGGCTGGAGTAAAGTCTCTACAGAAGTCGGGCCTGTGTTGAGCCTTATTGGTGGAAAGACTTTAGAGAGGTGGGAGAGGGAACATTTCCCAGTGTGGGGTGTATATTGCACGAGAAAAATGAGGTTAGATAAGCAGTGAATGAATCAGGAAAAGAGGCTTGGAAGTAGCTAGCAGAACCACAGAACAAGCAAGAGTCTCTTGCTGTGTACTTTTTCACCCTTCCGTGCTCCATCTGATATCAGATCTTGGGCTTATTAAACCCACATGGGAGGAGACATTTTTGAAGAATTCCCAGGATGGTACTGAAGCCCATTGCCCTGTTTTATGTCTGGAGAACAGGGATATTCCCCCAGTAGATGACTTCTGACCACAGCTCTACAAGGCAGACATGGAGTTAGTGTACTTCACATGGATGGGGGCAGAACCCCAAAGGATGGCCAAATGTATTTATCACAAATTCATCTTCAACTTCCTTTATGTATCAGTGGAGACATGCTGGAAGGTTGTAGGAAAGACACACAAGCATTTAAAGTTTTGTTAAGATCAACACATAAGGATTTGGTGCGGAGGCGAGTCAGTGGACATACCATAACTCTAGTGCACAAGGAGGTAGCCAGACAGAGAGGAGGGGAAGGAGTTCCAGGCAGAAGGACCTACATGCAGAAAGGTTCAATGGTCATGAGAGCATGGAGGGGCATGGCTGTTGAGGAACTGGAAGATGTTTGGAAATACTGGATTGTATGCGTCTGGGCAGCTGTCCTTCTCACTGTCCTCTACTCTGCCACCTCACTTCAGCCTCTAGGCCTTTAGTCATGCTGGCTTGCCTGCTAGGAATGCCCTCCATCTGCTAGACAGCTGGGTTGCACAATTCCAGGGGGTGCATTAGCATGTATTTTATGTTCCCTTCTTGAGTTGGTTCAATTTCTCTGTCTTCCATGCAGCCTGTTTTTCTATTCCAAGCCACACTTTCTCTCCCTTCTCTGAATTCCTCTTATATCTAGAGGGTAGGGTTGCCAGATTTAGCTAATAAAAATACAGGATACCCAGTTAAATATTACACAGGAGACATCCTAAAACATTATTCATTGTTTATGTGAGATTCTATTTTAATTAGGAAGTCTGAATTTTATCTGGTAAGCCAGATAGAGGAAGAAATAGTTAAGCATTCATTCAACAAATCTTTATAGAGAAGGAACATGTGAGGTCCTTTACCGGGCCCTAAAAAGTGGACTACTGTCCCCAGGGTTGAGAGGCACCTTAGACAAAAGAAGTATTTAGGTCCTTAGCCAAGTAGTAGCATGGAAAAAATGTTGCAAAAGATTCAGCTTGGATAAACTCCTCCAGAATTTTGCAATAATAACATCTGGAGAAAAGCTATTTTAATTTCAGTATACATGAAATTTTTGTGATATATTTTCATTAAGTACTGTAATTTTTAATTTTAATGATGGCTAGAGATGGAGACATCATTATCTTTTCAATGCTGAGAACATCTAAAAGTCTTCATTAAGACTTGTTGCCTATGAGGAGTTTGTCATGTGTTATTAATATCATCATCATCATTGTCATCAACATTTATCAGAAGTGGCAGCTGTGTAGGCAAAGGCAGGGTGGTACAGTGGTAAGCACGTGCATCCTGGCGATATTATTTGCTAGCTGTGTGGTCTTGGGAAGCTACCTAATCTCTCTGTGCCGCAGTTTCCCCATCTGTAAAATGAAGTATATTAATAATATTTATTTCAGAGGGGTTGGTGAGAAGGTTAAAGAGTTAAAATATTTGAAGGGCTTAGAACAGTGTTTGGCACCTGGTAAGTGCAAAGTTAAGTGTAGGCTAATACAGTTTTCTCTTTTTTTGAGATGGAGTTTCGCTGTTGTTGCCCAGGCTGGAGTGCAATGGCATGATCTCAGTTCACTGCAACCTCTATCTCCTGGGTTCAAGCAATTCTCCTGCCTCAACCTCCCAAGTAGCTGGGACTAGGCGCACACCACCACACCTGACTAATTTTTGTGTTTTTAGTAGAGATGGGGGATTTCACCATGTTGGTCAGGCTGGTCTCAAACTCCTGACCTCAGGTGATCTGCCTGTCTCAGCCTCCCAAAATGCTGGGATTACAGGCATGAGCCACCATGCCAGGCTGGCTAATAAAATCTTAAAGTTAATTTTAAACATATGCTGTTTTATATATATATATATAAAAAATATATATATATACACACACACATATACATATACACACACACACACACATACACACACACACACACATATACTAGCACTAGGGGAGCTCAGAGGAGGAAGCAGCTGAGTGAATGGCTGGTTCAGTATGCCTGAGATGTGAAATGAGTCTATTGGTGTTGGTCTTCTATCTTCCCTTAAACCTCCTTGAAGACAAGAATCACATTGCTGAATCTTTGTATCCATCCCTCACCCCGCTCAGCTCCTTCTATACTGGTGAAGTATGGGCTTTGACAACACTTGATGATGAGTACATTAACACTATTGCCAGAATAAGAAGTGTTAGTGACATTCATGGATGTTTCCCCAAGGCCACAGTTCCAAAATACTTTAAGTATCTTTAATTTCACTATTCTTGATTTATTTGTTAAGACTAAGGAAACATTTAATTCGGGATAAACACATCAGGATATCTCAGGTGAATTTTATAAATACTCTGGGAGTGAAAGCAAAATGACAACTCGTTTACCATTCACATCTTAGTATACATTAGTATTTGAGGTAAAAATAATACTGTTTTTACATATGATGGAGTTTTTAATAAGTGACCAACATTGTTTTCACCACTTACTCATTATCAGACTGAATTTCCCAAACCTCTCTGAGAGGTGTTATTCATCCCACATTACATACAAGAAAGTGGTGGTGTAGAGTGGTTAAGAAGCTGTCTAAAGTCACTTAAATAGTAATGATTTGATCCTAGGTTCAAGTTCAGGAGTGTAGGATATCAAAGCCCTTGCTCAAAATGGGTAAGCATGTTTCTCATCCTGAAAAGTTAGTGGAAAAGAGAGCAGAGAAGAGGCATGGGACTCTTTCTTCATCTAGTCATTCCTTCATTTACTCAAGTCATGGGGCCTGCAGAGGTACAAAGGATAAGGCCCTGTCCTCAGGGAGGTCACAGTCATAAAGATCTGGGTATAGGAGGATGTGGTAAGTGCTCTAGTAGAGGTGTTCATCAAGTTCCCAGGTAGCACTGAGGGTGTGAAAATAATGTGCCTGAGAATGGGGCAGTGGCTGGGGAAGGCATCACAGAGGAGGTGACATTTGCTGAATTGTGCAGACTAAGAGAAAAAAGTGCTTGGTTAGGTCCTAGTCGGCATTTAATAAATGCTATGTAAGATTTGCAATTAATGTCACTTTACCATCATTATATAGATAACAGGAAAACAAATATTTTTTGAAAGTCTACTCGGTACAAAGTCCTATGCTAGGCACATTTATAGACAGAGGTTAGCTTCCTGGCAACCATCTGAAGTAGAAACTCTGATCTCTTTCCAGGTAAGGAAACAGAGGTTCAGAGTGGATGAGACTTGCTGAATGTGGAAAGTTACTTATTCAACAAATTCACTTATCTGTTTCTTCACTCAAGAATTGGTTAAGCACCTACCCTGTGTCAGGCAATGTGCTTGGTGCTGAATAACAATAGTGAACCAAAGAAAAATAGTCTTGCTTCTTTAGAGTTTACCATCCGGTGGGGGAGAAAAACATTAATCAAATATATATGTATATATGTCTGTGTGGGCATACGTATACAGTTGACCCCTAATTGGATTAGGGGTACCAATGCCCTGCACAGTTGAAAATCTGTGTTTAAGTTTTGATTCCCCCAAAGCTTAACTACTAATAGCTTACTGTTGACCAGAAGCCTTACTGATAACAGCAACAGTCAATTAACAGCTGGGCATGGTGGCTCATGCCTGTAATCCTAGCACTTTGGGAGGCCGAGGTGGGTAGATCACTTGAGCTCAGGAGTCCAAGATCAGCCTGGCCAACATGGTGAAACCCTGTCTCTACTAAAAATACAAAAATTAGCTGGGAGTGGTGGTATGCACCTGTAGTCCTAGCTACTTGGGAGGTTGAAGCAGGAGAATTGCTTGAACCTGGGAGGCGGACTTTGCAGTGAGCCAAGATCGTGCCACTGCACTCAAGTCTGGGTGACAGAGTGAGACTCTGTCTCAAAAAACAAAAAACAACAATAAAAAATCCCCCCCCCAAAAACAGAAACACAATGACGAAATACAAAAAACAGTCAATTAACACATATTTTGTATGTTATGTATTATATGCTGTATTATATGTATTCTTACAATAAAGTAATTTTGAGAGAATAAAATGTTATTGAGAAAATCATAAGGAAGAATGTTTACTATTCTTTAAGTGGAAGTAGTTCATCATAAATTTTGTCATCCATGTTGTCTTCTTGCTGAGTAGAGGGAGGAGAAGGGGTAGTGGGAGGGTTGAGTTTTGCTGTCTCAGTGGTGGCAGATGGGGAAGAGGCGGAGGAAGTGGAAGGGGAGGCAGGAGAGGCAGGCACAGAAGTGTAACTTTCATTGAAAAAATTTCGAGTATAAGTGGACTTATGCAGTTAGAACCCATGTTGTTCACGGGTCAACTGTGTAGTTATATGTACATGGAGATATAAGCAATGCGTCTTTTGAGAAGAAATTTCTGGTTGAGGTGATTGAGGAATACCCCAGGATCTGCAATCTTGATTGTCCTTTGACCTCTTCCTGGCAGGTAGTGCCCAGTTTACAGTGTCAGTCAAAAGCTCCAATGTAGTTCCACTGAACATGGGGAACTGCTGTGCTCTGTGTTTGCAGGGAGCACTGTGGGGAACAGGAACAGAGAAGAACAACACGACTGACTCTGGTGGCTGAGAACACTATTCATGCACATGTGTGAGACACCCTTGGTGGGTGCTGTGAAGGGAGGCTGAAGTGCCTGCTGCTTTTTATGGGAGCAAAACCTGAGCTGAGAAATACAGTTTAGTGCTCTTATTCTGTTACTATTTTTGCTCTTTGGTTTTTACAAGGGTGAGTGTTAGCAGAACACAGGCTTCCAAGAGGATGAAGCAGGGCTGCTACGTTGATTCAGACCATGGCACTCCAGAGTTGTGCAGAACACAACCTTGTGACCACCTGGTGGCTCTGTGGGGGTTTGGTGCAGGACGGCCTCTGCTGGGAGGAACAGGATGAGAGCACTGGGCATCAGGAAGGCTCCCAGACAAGTTCAACATTCCCTGAGATCCACATTTTTCCCTTTATCAATTTGAGAAACACTGATCCTGGAAAGTGTGTTATTTCTATTGTGTTTCTGTTTAAGATTTTTGATCACAAGCCTTCACCTTCCCCATTTATCTTCCCTGTCCCCAAACCCCTGATGAGATGCACTTAAGGTAGGGGTGTATCTCAGGACAAGACTACATACTCCCTCCTTAATCTAAAAGGCAGCTCTAGCCTGCACTGGAGGAAAAGAATCGTTCCAAAAATTTAAACAGAAATTTTTTCAATAATGAACAGGAACAAACTTTGACTTCCTCCATGAGTAGAACCCGAAAGTGTTAGAAAGTTATGGAATAGGACAAAGATCATGTCTACAGAGCCTCAAGGGAGAACGGGGGATCCCGCAAAGCAGATTTTCTTGCTGCTGCACGTGTGGTCTGCAAACCAGCAGCCTTGGCTTGTCAGAAAAGCAGAATCTCTGCCCTCAGCCCAGACCTGCTGAGTCAGCATCTGCATTTGAACAGAATCCCTTAGTGATTCAAAAGTACATTAAAGTTTGAGAATCACAGGTATAGTTGGATAAAATAAAACATTTGATGTTTATGTTCTTGGCTTCTGGGCAGAGCAGCTAACTAAGGGAGGCATTTTTGACGTGTTGGTGTATTTTGGGCTGTCAGCTGTTCTTTCTTTCACAGGATCTGGTATCATGCTTGTCATCTTGGTCTCTCAACAGAAAACCTTCAACTATTTATCTGGAGAGACCACAACCCATGCCATTAAAAAGCAGACAGATCTTTGTATTTGTGAAGGCTCATAATTAATATTTCATAGAGAAAGGATTAATAAAACATTATGCAATTAGCTGCTTTCCTTTAGCAATCATACCTCATTAAGGGAGGTAGGAGTCAGCCTATAGAACCCCCAGCAGCTGGCCTAGGCTCTGACTCAGAACAGGCCTGATGGTTTAGGGGAGTGACAGCCTGATTCTGCCTTGTTTGGAGTAGAATTTTCTCCTGTAAGTGGTGTAATAAGTGGGGTTGACTCTCAGCAGGATAACTTATGGCAGCCACACCTTTATCTGTATTTCCAGCACTTTCCATTAATTTATTCATTACATTGTCTTCTGGATACTAGGTACTGTGCTAGGTGATGGAAAAAGAACAGTGGTAAATATCTCCCCTTTCAATGATTCTGGATGCCATCAAAGACTCCTGCTTTTCCTTCAAAGCCCCTTCCCACCTGGCACTACCTCGTGGGTCCTGGCATTTCTTTCTACTAGCCATCCTACCTGCTTGGCTCTGGTGTCTTCCACCCTAGAATATATCACCAGGTGCATTCCGCCCTCTATGGCCCCCTCCTAGCCTTCTTTCTGTCTACCCTGAAGCTGCACAAAGAAGCCCCTTTCTCTTCCACCTTCCCAGTGGACTCTGTCACTCCCTGGGATAGGTCTTTCCTCCTAACAAAGGGCACAGACACTTTTGTATGTAGCATGCTATCATCTTTATGGTAGTTCTGCTTGGTTGACACTGTCTCTGTTTCTAGTCTGACAGCCCTGTGTGAGGCTGTGTCTTCGTCTGAGATTAGCATGTTGACATGGTCCTGAGACCCCCAGAGACAGAGCTGACTGCACCTTCTAATTTCCACAGACTGCATTAACTCTTGCCCTCCTAAGAAGACTGTGATCATGAAGAAGCCCAATTAAACATGTGGGATAAAAGAGCATTGGGCTGGGATGTCACGCTTGACAGCCTGACAGTCTACCCACGTGCCAGGTCACCTTCTCTGAGCCCCTCAGAGCTAGAGGCAAGAAAACAGGGCCTCAGTGACAGCATCTTCAGAGCCAAAGTGACAGAGGAGGGGATGCTCTTGTCAGCTTTGTTTGATCAACCTATAACAGGCAATCTGGAGGATGCCACCTCTAACACTCTAAAATAAATGAATTAGGAAAGGGAATTATCTGGGTGATTTCTTCTACTCAATAGCCTACTTCATCCCTGTGGATGAGAAGGAGAGGAAGAATAAGTGGGAGGGGCAGAGAGACATTAGGAAGACTGATTTGACTTGGATCTGATTGTCGTGATGGTCTTACATTTAGAAGGAGAAAATTTGGTCTATGCACCTCCTACCTCAGCTCAGTGCAGCTGGAATCATCTGACAGTTTTAATAAAAGATGTGATCCAGTCAGGTATGTTTGTTTGGGAGGTCATTGTAGTGGATGTTGTTGATGCCCTTCCCAAATCCCTTTCTTACATTGGTGTCCCATCTCCCAGCTGCTGTGAAGTTTTGCTGCAAACAACTCAGAGGTGTCCCCCTTTTTTTAAAAAAATGTCATTGGACAGATTGAGCTGCCCTGCCTGATAAATGCCATGTCTCACCCCCAACCCACCACCCAGTCAATGGCTAACAGTCATGGGAAGGTAATTTACCTGGTCTCAAAGTGGGACCAGCTTTGGTACAATTAGTGCCACTAAACTTATGTGAGGGGTCAAACTCAGATCACACTTTGGCTTAGTTTTTTTCCTCTTCCCACCAACCCCTTCTTTCCTTATCTCCCTTCTTTGAGGGCATTCCCCAGTAAATCACTTGAACAAGAATCCCCATCTTAGGTTCTGCTTCTAGGAAGCCCAACCCAAAACCATTATTATGCACAGAAATGTGAGGACCTAGTACTAAGGAGACAGGGTAGGAGGCTCTGCCATGGTTCAGGCACACAATAAGGCTATGACCTGGGGAAGTGGCAGTGAGAAGAGAGAAAGAATGAGAGAGGTGCCAGAGACATCAGAATGAGGTGATCTGCCAGGAATCCACATATGACTGGGTAGGGGCTGAAGGAGGAAGCAAACATGACTGATGTTTTAGGTAGAGGTGAGGATAGCACATGTGGTGATACTCACACTAATGGGGAGGAGGATTCTTCATTTTTTCCTTTTCTACCTCTGCAAATGGCAACCACCTCTAGCTCACTTCTCCTGTCCTCCCTGGGCCTGCCTCTGGGCTCCTGCTTCTCTCTCCTCTCTGAGTTGTTTTGGGCTCACAGTTGTTCCCTGCCTGGCAGAGTCTCCATTCCTCAAGTGTGCTACACCTCTCTAATCAGAAGATGATTTCCATGTCTTTGAAACATGTGCTGTATTCTTTACTGTATAGAGGTCTATGTGTGTTTTTTGTATGTAAAGGGAATTTTAAAACATTTGTCACAGAGAAATAGGAATGTTTTTACACTGTCGGTAGTAATGTAAATTAGTTCAACCAATGTGGAAGACAGTGTGGCGATTCCTCAAAGGTCTAGAAACAGAAGTACTATTTGACCCAGCAATCCCATTACTGGGTATATACCCAAAGGATACAAATCATTCTGTTACAAAGATATGTGCCCACATATATTCACTGCAGCACTATTCACAATAGCAAAGACATGGAACCAACCCAAATGCCCATCAATGATAGACTGGGTAAAGAAAATGTGGTACATATACACCATGGAATACTATGCAGCCATAAAAAGGAATGGGATCATGTCCTTTGTATGGACATGGATGAAGCTGGAAGCCATCATCCTCAGCAAACTAAGATAGGAACAGAAAACCAAACACTGCATGTTCTCACTTAGAAGTGGGAACTGAACAGTGAGAACACATGGACACAGGGAGGGGAACAACACATACTGGGGCCTGTTGGGGGAAGAGAGAGCATTAGGAAAAATGACTAATGCATGCTGGTCCTAATACCTAGGTTGATAGGTGCAGCAAACCACCATGACACATGTCTAACTATGTAACAAACCTGCACGTCCTGCATGTGTACCCCAGAACTAAAAATAAAAATTGAAATAAAAAAGTTTGTTGATTAATTAATACCTTGGCTCTTAAAGCTTCCCCAGAACACTGGTGTGCCATAACAAGTCCTCCCTGACTGGGCTGAGGGCTTTACAGTTATATAATGTCATTACCTGCAGACTTTGGTTTCTGGACCATGAAGTTATTTCTTTTGCTTATCAACTTTATTGAGAAATAATTTCTGTGAGATAAGCCACATCTGTTTAAAGCATACGATTCAATGAGTTTTATCAGTTATTTGCACTTATAAAACCACCATCACGATCAAGACAGAAGCCACTTGCATCATTTTTTTGCCTCTTTGCATTCCATCCCACCTTACCTCTGGGCCTACACAATCATTGTCTTTTTTTTTGTCACTATAAATGGTTTGTATTTTCTGAAACTTAAACTAAAAGAAGTTGCATTTTATAAAAATGGAATCACCCAGTATGTATTCTTTTATGCTTGACTTCTTTCACTCAGCATGATTTAGAGACTCACTCATGTTGTTAAGAGTATTAACAGTAGTCCATTTTTTAAGTTAAAGTTTTCATTTTGACATAATTTTAGATTCATATATTGTTATAAGAAATAATACAGAGGGCCCTTGTGTACCTTTTACCCAGTTTCCCCCAATGGATACATCTTGCAAAACTACAGTACGCTATTACAACTAGGATATGGACAATGGTACAGTCAATCACTATAAGGAAAGAAATCCTTCAGTTGCTCTTTTCTAGCTACATTCACTTTCATCACACCCACTGCCTCTTTTTTAAAAAAATAGACTTTATTTTTTAGAGCATTTTTAGGCTCATAGCAAAATTGAACAGACTGTACAGACATATCCCATATGCCCCCTGCCCGCACTGACATGCACAGCTTCCTCCATTATCAACAGCCCCACCAGAGTGGTACATTTGCTGCAACTGAAGAACCTATACTGCTACACTGTTCTCACATAAAGTTTAAAGTTTACATTAGGGTTTATTCTTGGTGTAGTACTGAGGTAGGAGGTGGGACTTGACTCCAGAGGTGAGGATTGGACACTGGACCAAACTGGAGACTAGCTAAAACAGGGACTGGGCAAAAGCAGCTTTCCATAAGAAGTGCCCACTGGTATGCCATATTCGTTTACCATTGCCATGGTAACATCTGGGAGTTACTGCCCCTTTCCATGGCAATGACCTGACAACCCAGAAGTTGCTGCCCTTTTCCTAGAAATTTTTGCATAAACCACTTCTCAATCTACATGTAATTAAAAAGTAGCTATAAATATGACTGCATAGCTGCTCCAAGTAACTGTGAGTAGCAGTTGCCTATGGAATATCCCTGCTTTGCAGGAGCAGTCACAGAGCTGTAACACTGACAGACCTGTAACACTGCTGCTGCAATAAAGCGTTTTTTTTTTTCCCCTACACTATCACCAGCTTGCCCTTGAATTCTTTCCTAGGCAAAGCCAAGAACCCTTGTAGGCTAAGCTCCAATTTGAAGCTCACCTATCCTGTATCAGTATATTCTATGGGTTTGGAAAATTATGTAATGACATGTTTCACCATTATAGTATCATACAGAGTAGTTTCACTTCCCTAAAAATTTTCTGCGTTCTGCCAGTTCATCCCTCCCTCTCCCCTACTTCTGACCCCTGGAAACCACTGCTCATTTTATTGTCTTCATAATTTTGTCTTTTCTACAATGTTATATAGTTGGAATCATACAGTGTGTAGCATTTTCAGATTGGCTTCTTTCACTTAACAACATGCATTTAAGTTTACTCCAGATATTTTCGTGGCTTGATAGGTTATTTCTTTTTAGTGCTGAATAACATTTTATTGTCTGGAAGTACCATGGTTTATTCATCCACTCTCCTACTGCAGGCTATCTTGGTTGCTTCTAAGTTGTGGCATTTATGAATAAAGCTGCAATAAACATTCATGTGCAGGTTTTTGTGTGGACATAAGTTTTCAATTCTTTTGGGTAATACCAAGGAGCACCATTGCTGAATCCTATGGTAAGAGTATAATTACTTATCAGAAACTGCCTAACTGTCTTCCAGGGTGGTTGTACTATTCTGCATTCCCACCAGCAATAAGTGAGTTTATTTGTGTCCTCATCAGCTTTTGGTGTTGTCAGTGTTCTGGATTTGGCCAGTTTAATTGGTGTGAATGGTATGTCATTGTTGCTTTAATTTGCATTTACATGATGACATATGATGTGAATCCTCTGTTCAACATGCTTGTTTGCCATCTGTACATTTTCTTTGGTGAGGTGTTTGTTAAGGTCTCTGGCCCATTTTTTAAATTGGGTTGTTTGTGTTCTTATTATTGATTTTGAAGAGTTCTATGTGTATTTGGGATTATAGTTCTTTATCAGGTATTTGTTTAGCAAACATTTTCTCCCAATCTGTTGTCTTCTCATTCTCTTAACAGTGTCTTTCACATAACATTTTTAATTTTAATGAAGTTCAGCTTATCAATTCTTTCTTTCATGGGTTGTGCTTTTGGTGTTGTATCTGACAAGTTATTATGAAACTCAAGGTCATATATAGATTTTCTCCTATGTAATTATTTTCTATGTAAATAATTAGAGTTTATAATATTTTACTAAATTTAGATAATACAGAAAAATAAAAATCATTTGCAACCTCCAATGTGACTCCTAAAAAGATCAAAGATAGTAGGCCTATAAAAATAATAGATATTTGTGTTTTAAAATTGGACATTCTATAAATATTCCTTTATAATGTATATTTTCCATTTAACAATATATCTTAAGCATTAGATATGTCATTCAATATTATTAACATGATTTTCATCGTTGTACAGTATGCTATCAATTCTTATGTTCATTCATTTAGTTTGCCTTGAATATTACAGTATTATAAATAACGCCTCAGTGAAGATTCTAGTACATTATCCTCTAGGGGTTTTATAGTTTTGTGTTTTACATTTAAGTCTATGATCTATTTTGAGTTAACTTTTGTGAAGGATGTAAGCTCCGTGTCTAGATTAATTTTTTTTTGCATGTAGATGTCCATTTGTTGTAGCACAGTTTGTTGAAAAGACTATTTTTTTCTTTTATTTCCTTTGTTCCCTTGTCAAAGATCAGTTGACTATGTGGACTTATTTCTGGGCTATTTTGTTCCATTGATCTCTTCGTCTGTTCTTTCACCAATTCCACACTGTCTAGATTAGCGTTGCTTTTACAATAAGTCTTGAGGTTGGGTAGTTTCAGTTCTTCAACTGCGTTCTTCTCCGATATTGTGTAGCTATTCTGTTTTTGTTTTTGTTTTTTGCCTCTGTATATGAAATTTAGAATCAGTTTGTCAATATTCACAAAAATAACTTACTGAGATTTTGATTGGGATTGCATTGAATTTATAAATCAAGCTGGAAAGAACAGGCATCTTGATAATTTTTTAGATTGGTTGTGTGCCCCCAGAATTCATATGTTGAAATCCTAACCCCAGTGTGGTAGTTTTAGAAGGTGGAGACTTTGGGAGGTAATTAGGTCTGAGGGTGGAGTCTTCAGATGTGGGATTAGTGCCCTTATAAGAAAAGACATGAGTGATTGCTTCCTGTTTCTGCTCTCCAGCATGTAAGGACAAAACCAGAAGACATCAGTTTGCAAACAAGAAAGTGGGCTCTCATCAGACACTGGGTCTGCTGACACCTTGATCTTGGACTTCCTAGCCTCCAGAACTGTGAGCATTATATGTTTTTTTAACCACCTAGTCTATGATAATTTGTTATAGTAGCCTGAATTTACTGATACAACAATATGGAGTCTTCCTATCCATGAACATGAAATATATTTCCATTTATTTAGTTCTTGTTTACTTTCATTCAGCAGAGATTTATAGTTTCTCTCATATAGATCTGGTTTATGTTTTGTCAGATTTATACCTAAGTATTTTGATTTTGGGGGTGCTATTGTAAATGATATTATATTTTAAATTTTAAATCACCTTTGTTCATTGCTGGGATATAGAAAAGTGATTGACTTTTGCATATTAACCTCATATCCTGCAACCTTACTATAATCACTTATAGTTCCAGGGTTGTTTTGTTGTTGGTTCTTTTGGCTATTCTGCATAGACGATCATGTCATCTGTGAACAAAGGACATTTTCTTTTTTCCTCATCTGTATGCCCTTTGCTTTCTTTTCTTGTCTTATTGCATTAGCTAGTACTTCCAGGACAATGTTGAAAATCAGTCATGACAGGGGACAACCTTGCCTTGTTTTTTTTTTTTATCTTCGTGGAGAAGCTTCCAGTTTCTCTCCATTAAGTTTGAAATTGACCGTGGATTTTTGTAGATTCTCTGCAACAATTGTTCCTAGTTTACTGAGGGTTTCTTTTTTTAATCATGGATGAGTATTGGATTTTGTGAAATGCTTTTTTTGCATTTAGTCATATGTTCATGTGACTTTTCGTTTTTAGCCTCTTCATGTGATAGAGTACATTAATTGATTTTTGAACATTGAAACAGCTTTGCATACTTGGGATAAATACCACTTGGTCGTGGTGTATAATTCTTTTCATACATTGTTGGATTTAATTTACTAATATTTTGTTGAGGTTTATTGCATCTATTTTCATGAGAGATACTGGTCTGACATGTTTTTTTCTCTCAATACCGTTTCTAGTTTTGGTATTATGGTAATACTGGCCCTATCAAACGAGTTAGGAAGTATTCCCTCTCCTTTCTATCTTCTGGGAGAGATTGTAGATAATTGTATAATATATTCCTTAAATGTTAGGGAGGATTCACAAGTGAACACATCTGGGCCTGGTACTTTCTGTTTTGAAAGCTTATTAATTTTTGATTCAATTTCTTTAGTAGATATAGGCCTATTTGAGTTGTCTATTTCTTCTTGTGTGAGTTTTGGTAGATTCTGTTTTTCAAGGGATTGGTTCATTCCATCTAGGTAATCAAATTTGTGAGCATAGAGTTGTGCATAGTATTCCTTGCTTATCTTTTTAATTTCCACAGGTTCTGTAGTCAAGTTCCCTTTTCATTTGTGATATGAATGATTTTGTTCTTTCTTTTAGTTTTTTAGTTAGCCTGACTAGAGGCTTATCAATTTTATTGATCTTAAAAAACAGCTTTTGGTTTGGTTGTTTCTTTTCTATTGGAATCCTGTTTTCAATTATATTGATTTATGCTCTAATTTTTACTATTTCTTTTCTTCCTCTTCCTTTAGATTTAATTTGTCATTTCTTTGTACTTTCCTAAGGTGGAAGCTTAAATGATTAATTTTAGATCTTTACTCTTTTTAATGTATGCAATCAATGCTATAAATTCACTGTAAGCACTGCTTTTGCAACATCTCAGAAATTTTGATAAATGTTTTCATTTTCATTTAGTTAAAATATTTAAAAATCTCTCTTGATATCTTTTCTTTGACTCATGTGTTATTTGGAAGTGTATTATTTAATCTCCTAGTATTTTAGTGTTTAGTATTTTACATTCTAAAATATCTTTTTGTTATTGATTTCTTACTCAATTCCATTATGGTCTAAGGGCAGACATTGTATAATTTTTATTTTTAAAAATTTGTTGAAGTGTGCTTTATGACCTAGAATATAGTTTATCTTGATGAATGTTCCATATGAACTTGGAAGAATGTGCTGCTGATGTTGTTGGATAAAATAGTCTATAGATATCCATTATATCCTATTGACTATAATGTAGTTGAGTTCAACTATGTCCTTACTAATTTTTCACCTCCTGAATCTGACCATTTCTTTTTCTTTTTTTTTCAATACAGAGTGATGCTCTGTTGTCCAGGCTGAAGTGCAGTGGTATGATCTTGACTCACTGTAACCTCCGCCTCCCAGGTTCAAGCAATTCTTCTGCCTCAGCCTCCTGAGTATCTGGGATTACAGGTGTGTGCCACCATGCCTGGCTAATTTTTGTATTTTTAAAAGAGATGGGATTTCAGCATGTTGGCCAGGGTGGTCTCAAACTCCTGACCTTATGATCTGCCCATCTCAGCCTCTCAAAGTACTGGGATTACAGGCATGAGCCACCATGCCCAGCCTCCTTTTTAAATTTTTTTTGAGACAAGGTCTTGCTCTGTCACCTGCCCATTCCTGATACAGGAGTGTTAATAATAGTGGATTCATTTCTTTATTCTTGCAGTTTTGCCTCACACATTTTGATGCTCTGTTGTTAGGTCATACATATTGAGAATTGTTATGTCTTCTTGGATAATTGGCCCTTTACCATTATACAGTGCTAATAATTTTATTCCTAATAATTTTTTTTCCTAATAATTTTCCTTGCTCTGAAGTTCACTGTCTGAAATTAATATAGCTTTCTTCTGATTAGTGTTAGCCTGGTATATATTTCTTCATTTATTTACTTTTTTTTCTCTTTTTGTTTTGAGACAGCATCTCATTCTGTCATGCAGGCTGAAGTACAGTAAAGTAATCATAGCTCATGGTAGCCTTGAGCTCCTGAGTTCAAGTGATCCTCCTCCCTCTGGCTTTAGAGTAGCTGGGACCACAGGCACGCACTACCACACCCAGCTAATTTTTTGTAGAGGCTAGGTCTTGCCATGTTTCCCAGGCTATTCTCGAATTCCTGCAATCAAGCAATCCTCCTGTCTCAGCTTCCCAAAGTGTTGGGATTACAGGCATGAGCCACTGTGCCCAGCCATCAATTTACTTTTAATCTATATGTTTCTTTATATTTCAAGTGAGTTTCTCATAGACAACATATAATTTGGTCTTGTTTATTGATCTACTCTGACAATCTCTGGTTTTTGATTGGTGCATTTAGACCATTGATGTTTGAAGTGTTTACTGATATAGTTGGATTAATATCTAACATATTTGTTACTGTTTTCTATTTGGTGACTTACTTTACCCTTATTTTTGTCTTTCACTGTTTCCTTGTCTTTTGTGGTTTTAACCTTTTTCCCATTTGCACTGAGAATACTTGGTGGTGGTGCTTGCAGCTGCAGTATTTAACCTGATAATCTTGCCTTGAAATGTCTTGCATTTATTATTATTTTTTCATCACTGTAGTATATCAACTTTGGAAACAAAAGTTATTGTATTCTATTTATTCTATTTATAGCATTTTGGTTTTAGTAGTGGCATTTCCATTTACAAAATATAGTAATTCTCTGTCGTTGACAATGTCAGATCCTAGAAAATGTAGCATTCCTATGCATGATGTCAACATTGCTCTTGAACAATTATTGGCCAAAGATTCATTTGATAAATGTTATTTTGCTGAGATAGTGATTCTGATAATTTAGACAATCTGATGTAAGTTCTGTTTGGAAATAACTCCAAGAACAGTTTTTATATTTTATTTTCACATTGAAAATCAGTCATATTTGCTTCAGCCTCAAAAAGTGTGTTTATATAAAATACAGTGGGAGCTGGCAGTGAGTTGCACATTTTTTTTCTTAAACAAGAAAAGGGTTAATTGAGCATTTTATATGATTCCAATATTTTTTCTTTTTAGCATGTCAGTCTCTTTTCATTTTTTTAAGTGATTGCCCTAGAGTTTACAATATCTGTTTACAACTAATCCAAGTTCACTTTTAAATAACACTATACTAAACAGAGGGAATATGGCAGACAGGAGGCAGGGCTAACTTGTAGCTCCCACTTGGATGGACAGAGCAATGTATGGAGACTCATATCATAAATTTTTGTTCCAAGAACTATTGCAGGAAAATACCAGGAAAGCTGAGAGAATCCACAGACCTTTGAAGGAAGCAGGTTGCTCCTGTAGGCCTTGAGAGACAGCACGAAAACCGTGAGTTCTCAAAGTATGAAAGGGGGATTATCCACACACCTTCACTGGGGAACCTGAAGATCTAGATCACAGAAAAAGGATTTGACCTTACCTGCAGCTGAGACAATTTTAGAGAGCTGAGTGAAATAAAGGGGTAGAAGAAGCAGCAGGAAGAGCCATCCCCAGGGAAGCCATTTCTGACTTTGTCTCACAGAGGTGACTGGGGACGACTGCCAGAGGAACTAGGAATAGACCATAGAGAGAAACTTCCAGCTGAACTTTGTAACAGTTTTGATTGAATGTGAAGTTTCCTGGATAGAAAGGGTGAATCAAGAGAGCAGACATAGCACAGAAGCCATGGCAGGTGGGGAGGCCTGAAACCTGACAGCCCTGCTTGCTTGCTTGCTCAGCTGGGAGGCTGGTAGCCTAGGGCAAGTTCTCAGCCCTGCTCACTAACTGCCTGGAAGTAAACTTGGTGCTGTTGGTGGGGCATGGTGGGAATGAGACCAGCCTCTTGGGATGTGTGGGAGCTGGATGAGGTTGGTAACTGCTGGCTCCCCCTACTTCCCTGTCAACCTGTGTGACACAGAAAAGGCAGCCATAATCCCCCTGAGAACATAACTCCATTGACCTGAGGACCACACCCACATCCCCCATAGCAGCTGCAGCAAGCCCCACCCAAGGAGAGTGAGCTCAGACATGCGTAACCCTGCCGCAATCTGTGGGTCCTTCTCTATCTGCCATGGTAGCCAAAAACAAGGAACACAATCTCATGGGAGCTCTAGAGCTCTGCCCATCACCTGATTCTCCCTATACCACAGCAGCTGATACTCTCTTGAAAGCACCACCTCCTGTCTGGAGACCAACCAATGCAAAACTAGTGCAATAAACAAAATTACAACTAAGGACCCTCACAGATTCCCATTTCATTCCCCTGCCACCTCCACTGGAGCAGGTGCTGGTATCCATGGCTAAGAGACCTGAAGACAGTTCACATCACAGGACTCTGTGCAGACACTCCCCAGTACCAGCGTGGAGCCCAGTAGCTCTTCTAGGTGGCTAAATCCAGAAGAAAAATAACAATCACTGCAGTTTGGCTCTCAGGAAGCCCCATCCCTAGGGGAAAGAAGAGCAAACTACATCCAGGGAGCACCATGTGGGACAAAAGAATCTGAATAGCAGCCCTTGAGCCCTAGATCTTCCTTCTGAAATAGTCTGTTCAAATGAGAAGGAACAAGAGAAGCAATTCTGGTAATATGACAAAGCAAGGTTCTTTAACACCCCCAAAAGATTACACTAGGTCAGGAGCAGTGGATCCAAACCAAAAAGAAATCCCTAAATGCCAGAAAAAGAGTTCAGAAAGTCAATTATTAAGCTAATCAAGGCAGCATCGGAGAAAGGTGAAGTCCAATTTAATGAACTAAAAAAAGATACAAGATATGAGGGGAAAAATCTTCAGTGAAATAAACAGAATAAATAAAAAATAATCACAACTTCTGGAAGTGAAGGACACACTCAGAGAAATGCAAAATACACTGGAAAGTCTCACGAATAGAATCAAATAAGCAGAAGAAAGAACTTCAGAGCTCAAAGACAAGGTTTTCAAATTAACCCAATCCAACAAAGATGAAGAAAAAAGAATAAAAAAAAGAACAAAGCCTGCAAGAAGTTTTGGATTATGTTAAATGATGAAACTTAAGAATAATTGGTGTTTCTGAAGAGAAAGAGAAATCTAAAAGTTTGGAAAACGTATTTGAGGAAATAATTGAGGAAAGATTCCCTGACCTTGCTAGATAACCAGACATCAAAATACAAGAAGCTCGAAGAACACCTGGGAAATTTATCACAAAAAGATCACCTAGGCACATAGTCATCAGGTTATCTAAAGTCAAGATGAAGGAAAGAATCTTAAGAGCTTTGAGGCAAAGGCACCGGGTAACCTATAAAGGAAAATCTATCAGATTAACAGCAAATTTCTCAGCAGAAACCTTACAAGCTAGAAGGGATTGGGGCCCTATCTTTAGCCTCCTATTTTCAGCCAAGAATTTTGTATCCAATGAAACTAAGCTTCATAAATGAAGGAAAGTTACAGTCTTTTTTAGACAAACAAATGCTAAAAGAATTTGCCACAACCAAGTCAGCACTACAAGAACTGTTAAAAGGAGCTCTAAATCTTGACCCAAATCCTTGAAATATACCAAAATAGAACCTCCTTAAAACATAAATATCACAGGACCAATAAAAGAAACACACACACACACACACACACACACACACACACAACCAAGGTATTCAGGTAACAAATAGCATGATGAATAGAATAGTAATTCACATCTGAATACTAATATTGAATGTCAATGGCCTAAATGCCCCACTTAAAAGATACTGAATGACAGAATGGATAAGAATTCACCAACCAAGTATCAGCTGCCTTCAAGAGACTCATCTAACAGATAATGTCTCACATAACTTAAAGGGGTAGAAAAAGATATTCCATGCAAACAAATGCCAAAAGTGAGCAGGAGTAGCTATTTGTGTATCAGACAAAACAAACTTTAAAGCAACAGCAGTTAAAAAACACAAAGAGGGACATTATATAATGATAAAAGGACTTGTCCGATAGGAAAATATCACAATCCTAAATATATATGTACCTAATACTGGATAAAACAATTACTACTACACTTAAGAAATGAGATAACAGAAACACAATAATAGTGGGGGACTTCAATACTACACTGGAGGCAGTAGACAGGTCATCAAGACAGAAAGTCAACAACAAAACAATGGATTTTTTTTCCAGAACATTCTACCCAACAATTGCAATGTATACATTCTATTCATCAGCACATGCAACATTCTTCAAGATAGACCATATGATAGGCTACAAAACAAGTCTCAACACATTTAAGAAAATTGAAATTATATCAAGTACTCTGTCAGACCACAGTGGAATAAAATTGGAAGTCAACTCCAAAAGGAATGCTTAAAACTAAGCAAATACATGGAAATTAAATAACCTGCTTCTGAATGATCATTGGGTCAACAATGAAATTAAGATGGAAATTAAAAAATTATTTGAACTGAAAGTAAATAGTGACAGAACTTATCAAAACCTCTGAAATACAGCAAAGCCAGTGCTAAGAGGAAAGTTCAAACCCTTAAATGCCTACATCAAAAAGCTGAAAGAGCACAAATAGACAATCTAAGGAGACACCTCAAGAAACTAGAGAAACAAGAATAAACCAAACCCAAACCCAACAGAAGAAAAGAAATAACGATGATCAGAGCAGAACTAAATGAAACAGAAACAAAAAAATACAAAAGATAAATTTAACGAAAAGCTGATTCTTTGAAAAGATAAATAAAATTGATAGACCATTAGTGAGATTAACCAAGAAAAGAAGAGAGAAGATCCAAATGAGCTCAATTAGAAAGAAAACAGGAGGTATTACAACCGATACTGCAGAAATACAAGAGATCATTCAAGGCTACTATGAACGCATTTAGGTGCATAAACTAGAAAACCTAGAAGTGATGGATAAATTACTGGAAATTTACAAGCATCCTAGATTAAACCAAGAATAAATAGAAACTCTGAACATGTTATTGGTAGAAGGTGCCCAGGTTCTTGGCGTCTCGAATGAAGAATTGGTCAAAATGCACAAACAAAATGAGGAAAGCAAAAGCAGGGATTTATTGAGAACGAAAGTACACTCCACAGTGTGGGAGTGACCTGAGTGTGGGGGGGCTCAACAGCCCCACTAACAGAATTTTCTTGGGTTTCAATACTCTAGAGGTTTCCCATTGGTTACTTGGTGTATATTCTATATAAACGAAGAGAATGAAGTGAAGTCACAAAACCATTTACTCAGAATGCATCGTATTATAAATGGAGAGGATGTTACTTGGTGTGTGTGATTTATGTAAATGGAGAGGATGAATGTGAAGTTACAAAGTATAAATGGCATGAATGGAGAGGATGAGGTGAAGTTACAAAGCCATTAATATTCCTGTCATTGCTGAAGTGCTTTCATTTGATTTAGTTCTAGGAAGTCATTGTGGATTGGCCTCCATGCCCCATTTCCCTGCCTCAGACAGACCAATAACAAACAGCGAGATTGAAATGGTAAAATAAAATTGCCAGCAACAAAAAAAGTCCAGGACCAGATGAATTCACAGCTGAATTCTATCAGACATTCAAAGAAGAGTTGGTAGCAATCCTATTGACACTATTCCAAAAGATAGAAAAAGAGGGAATCCTTTCTAAATCATTCTATGAAGCCAGTATCACCCTGATAAGAAAACCAGAAAAGGACATAAGAAAAAAAGAGAACAATGTCCCCGCTAAATATAGATACCAAAATCTTCAACAAAATACAAANAAAAGAGAACAATGTCCCCGCTAAATATAGATACCAAAATCTTCAACAAAATACAAAAACAAAAACAAAATCCCTGAATCCAATGGCATATCAAAAGGATAATCCAACATGACCAAGTGGGTTTCCAATCAGGTATTAAGGAATGGCTCAACATACGAAGTCAATAAATGGGATACACCACATAAACAGAATTAAAAACAAAATCACATGATCATCTCAATAAACGCATCCAGCATCCCTTTATGATTAAAACCCAGCATCCCTTTATGATTAAATCCAGCATCCCGTTATAGTTAAAACGCTCATCAAAATTGACATAGAAGAAACATACCTTCCATGTCAAGGTAGTAAAAACCATCTATGACAAACCCACAGCCAACATAATACTGAATGGGGAAAAGTTGAAAACATTCCCCCTGAGAACTGGAACAAGACGAGCATTCCCATTTCTACCACTTGTCTTCAATATAGTACTGGTGTAATACATAACCTTGTTTTTACTATGTTTTTAGACTCTCCATTTCTCCTTTAAACACCTACCCTTGTTTCCACATGAATAAACTCTCCCTTAGCTGAGAAAGCCAGACGAACTCCATTTGGCTCCTTCATTTACAAGACATTAAGGACTCCTTACCCACCCCCTTCCTTAAGGAGTTAACTTGCGTAAGCAGACTCTCAACATATCAAAGAGTTCAATTAACTGATAAGGTACTGAAGCAAGCAATGTACGAAGTTCCCAGGATTTTGCTCAAGAGATAGCACCATAAAGCCTTGAGTTTGTGTCTGGCAGAGCCCCCATATCTAACATCTTATAAAAGATTTAGAGCCCCTGCACCTGGAACTGTTTGTTTCTTTGTAATCATTTGTCCTTTTAATTTTTTTTGCATGTTTTTACTTCTGTAGAATTGTTGCAACTGAGCTCCCCTCCCCTTCCTAAACCAAAGTATAAGGGAAAATCAAGCCCCTAACGCTGGAGAATTTTGAGGGTTAGCCGTCTCTGGGTCGCCGGCTAATAAAGGACTCTTAAATTCGTCTCAAAGTGTGGCATTTCTCTAACTCACTCAGGTACAACACTGAAAGTCCTAGCCAGAGCCGTCAGACAAGAGAAAGAATAAAGGGCATCCAAATTGGTAGAGAGGAAGTCAAACTGTCACTGTTTGCTGATGATATGATTGTATACCTAGAAAATCCTAAAGACTTCTCCATAAAGCTCCTAGAAATAAATGAATTCAGCAAAGTTTCAGGATACAAAATTAATGTACACAAATTAGTAGCTCTGCTATACACCAACAGTGACCAAGCTGAGAATCAAATCAAGAACTCAACCCCTTTTACAACATCTGCAAAAAAAAAAGAAAAAGAAAAAAAGAAAGGAATATATCTAATGAAGGAGGTGAAAGATCCCTACAAAGCAAACTACAAAACACTGCTGAAAGCAATCATAGATGTCACAAACAAATGGAAACACATCCCATGCTAATGGATGGGCAGAATCAATATTGTAAAAATAATCATATTGCCAGAAGCCATTTTTAAATTCAATGCTATTTCTATCAAAATACTATCATTCTTCAGAGAACTAGAAAAAACAATCTTAAAATTCATATGAAATCCAAAAAGAGCCTGCATAGCCAAAGCAAGATGGAGCAAAAACAAAGAAAGAAAAAAACAGAAGAAATCTGGAGGCATCACATTACCCAACCTCAAACTATACCATAAGGCCATAGTCACCAAAACAGCATGGTATTGGTGTAAAAATAGGCACACAGACCAATGGAACAGAATAGAGAACCCAGAAATAAAGCCAAATACTTACAGCTAACTGATCTTTGACATAGCCAACAAAAACATAAAGTGGGGATAGCACATTCTATTCAACAGATGGTGCTGGGATAATTGGCAAGCCACATGTAGAAGAATGAAACTAGATCATCTCTCACCTTGCACAAAAATCAACCCAAGATTGATCAAAGACTTAAATCTAAGACCTGAAACCATAAAAATTCTAGAAAATGACACCAGAAAAACCCTTCTAGACATTGGCTTAGGCAAGGAGTTGATGACCGAGAGCACAAAAGCAAATGCAACAAAAAGATAAATAGATGGGACTTAATAAAACTACAAAGCTTCTGTACAGCAAAAGAACCAATCAGCAGAGTAAACAGACAACTCACAGATTGGGAGAATATCTTGGCAATCTCTACATCCAACAAAGGACTAATATCCAGGATCTACAAGGAACGCAAAGAAATCAGCAAGATAAAAACAAACAACACCATCAAGAAGTGAGCTAAGGACATGTGTAGATGATTCTCGAAAGAAAATATACAAATGACCAACAAACATATGAAGAAATGCTCAACATCACTAATGATCAAGGACATGCAAGTCAAAATCACAATGTGGTACCACCTTACTCTTACAAGAATGGCCATGACCAAAAAATCAAAAAATAGGCCAGGTGCAGTGGCTCATGCCTGTAATCTCAGCACTTTGGAAGTCCAAGGTAGGTGGATCACCTGAGGTCAGGAGTTTGAGACCAGCCTGACCAACAAAGTGAAACACCATCTCTACTAAAAATACAAAATTAGTGGTTGGGAAGATGGCTGAATAGGAAGAGCTCCAGTCTGCAGCTCCCAGTGAGATCAATACAGAAGGTGGGTGATTTCTGCATTTCCAAGTGAGGTACCTGGCTCATCGCATTGGGACTGGTTAGACAGTGAGTGCAGCCCACAGAAGGTGAGCCAAAGCACGGTGTGGCATCACCTCACCTGGGAAGTGCAAGGGGTTGGGGAACTCCCTCCCCTAGCCAAGGGAAGCTGTGAGGGACTGTGCCATTAGGAACGGTTCATTCTGGCCCAGATACTATGCTTTTCCTATGGTCTTTTCAACTCACAGACCAGGAGATTCCCTCAGGTGCCTACACTACCAGGGCCCTGGGCGTCAAGCACAAAACTCGACGGCCGTTTGGGCAGACATCCAGCTAGCTGCATGAGTTATTTTTCATACCCCAGTGGCACCTGGAATGCCAGTGAGACAGAACTATTCAGTCCCCTGGAAAGGGGGCTGAAGCCAGGGAACCAAGTGGTCTAGCTTAGTGGATCCCACCCCCATGGAACCCAGCAAACTAAGATCCACTGGATAGAAATTCTCACTGCCAGCACAGCAGTTTGCAGTTGACCTGGGATGCTCCAGCTTTGTGGAGGGAGGGGCACCCGCTATTACTGAGGCTTGAGTAGGTGGTTTTCACCTCACAGTGTAAACAAAGCTGCTGGGAAGTTTGAACTGGGTGGAGCCCACTGCAGCTCTGCAAAGTCACTGAAGCCAGACTGCCTCTTCAGATTCTTCCTCTCTGGGCAGGGCATCTCTGAAAGAAAGGCAGCAGCCCCAGTCAGGGACTTATAGATAAAACTCCCATCTCCCTGGGACAGGGCACTTGGGGGAAAGGGCGGCTGTGGGCACAGCTTCAGCAGACTTAAACGTTCCTGCCTGCTGGCTCTGAAGAGAGCAGCAGATCTCCCAGCACAGCTCTTGAGCTCTGCTAAGGGACAGACTGCCCCTTCCAAGTGGGTCCCTGACCCCTGTGCCTCCTGACTGGGAGACACCTCACAACAGGGGTCTACAGACACCTCATACAGGAGAGCTCTGGCTGACATCTGGTGGGTGCCCCTCTGGGACAAAGCTTCCAGAGGAAGGAACAGGCATCAGTCTTTACTGTTGTGCAGCTTTTGCTGGTGATACCCAAGTAAACAGGGTCTGGAGTGGACCTCCAGCAAACTCCAGCAGACTTGCAGCAGAGGGGCATGACTGTTAGGAGGAAAACTAACAGAAAGCAATAGCATCAACATAAAAAAAAAAAAAAAACAAAGGATGTCCACACAAAAACTACATCCGAAGGTCACCAACATCAAAGAACAAAAGTAGATAAATCCATGATGATGAGGAAAAACCAGTGTAAAAAGGCTGAAAATGCCTCTTTTCCAAAGGATCACAACTCCTCGCCAACAGGGGAACAAAACTGGATGGAGAATGAGTTTGACAAATTGACGGAAGTAGGCTTCAGAAGGCAGGTAATAAAAAACTCCTTTGAGCTAAAGGAGCATGTTCTAACTCAATTCAAGGAAGCTAAGAACCTTTAGAAAAGGTTAGAAAAATGGCTAACTAGAATAACCATTTTAGAGAACATAAATGACCTGATGGAGCGGAAAAACACAGCATGAGAACTTCATGAAGCATACATAAGTATCAATAGCTGAATCAATCAAGAGGAAGAAAGGATGTCAGTGATTGAAGATCAACCTAATAAAATAAAGCATGAAGACAAGATTAGAAAAAAAGAAGAATGAAAAGGAATGAACAAAGCCCACAAGAAATTTGGAGCTATGTGAAAAGACCAAACCTAAGTTTGTTTAGTGTACCTGAAAGTGATGGGGAGAATGGAACCAAGCTGGAAAACACTCTTCAGGATATGATCCAGCAGAACTTCCCCAACCTAGCAAGGCAGGCCAACATGCAAACTCAGGAAACACAGAGAACACCAAAAAGATACTCCTTGAGAAGAGCAACCCCTAGACATACAATCATCAGATTCACCAAGGTTGAAATGAGGGAAGAAATATTAAGGGCAGCCAGAGAGAAAGGCTAGATTACCCACAAAGGGAAGCCCATCAGACTAACAGCAAATATCTCTGCAGAAACCCTACAAGCCAGCAGAGAGTGGGGGACAATATTCAGCAGTCTTAAAGAAAAGAATTTTCAACCCAGAATTTCATATCCAGCCAAACTAGGCTTCATAAGCAAAGGAGAAATACAATCTTTCTCCTTCATAAGTGAAGGAGAAATACAGACCACTAAATGCTGAGAGATTTTGTCACCACCAGGACTGCCTTACAAGAGCTTCTGAAGGAAGCACTAAATATGGAAAGGAAAAACCAGTATCAGCCACTGCAAAAACATACCAAAATGTAAAGACCATCGACACTATGAAGAAACTGCATCAACTAATAACCAGCTGGCATCATAATGACAGGATCAAATTCACACCTAACAATATTGCCCTTAAATGTAAATGGGCTAAATGCCCCAGTGAAAAGACACAGGCTGGCAAATTGGATAAAGAGTCAAGACCCGTTGGTGTGCTGTATTCAGGAGACCCATCTCACGTGCAAAGACACACATAGGCTCAAAATAAAGGGATATAGGAATATTTACCAAGCAAATGGAAAGAAAAAAAAAAAAAAAAGCAGGGATTGCAATCATAGTTGCTGATAAAACAGACTTTAAACCAACAAAGCTCAAAAGAGACAAAGAAAGGCATTACATAATGGTAAAGGGATCAATGCAACAAGAAGAGCTAACTATCCTAAATATATATGCACCCTATACAGGAGCACCCAGATTCATAAAGCAAGCTCTTAGAGACCTACAAAGAGGCTTAGACTCCCACATGATAATAGTAGGAGACTTTAACACCCCATTGTCAATATTAGATTAACGAGATAGAAATTAACAAGGATATTCAGGACTTGAACTCAGCTCTGGACTAAGTAGACCTAGTAGACATCTACAAAACTCTCCACCCCAAATCAACAGAATAGACATTATTCTCAGCACCAGATAGCACTTACTCTAAAATCAACAACATAATTGGAAGTAAAACACTCCTCAGCAAATGCAAAAGAATGGAAATCATAACAAACAGTCTCTCAGACCACAGCACAATCAAATTAGAACTCAGGGTTAAGAAACTCACTCAAAACCGCACAGGTACGTGGAAACTGAACAACCTGCTCCTGAATGACTACTGGGTAAATAATGAAATTGAGGCAGAAATAAATAAGTTCTTTAAAACCAATGAGAACAATGACACAATGTACCTGAATCTCTGGGACACAGCTAAAGCAGTGTTTAGAGAAAAATTTATAGCACTAAATGCCCACAGGGGAAAGTGGGAAAGATCTAAAATCAACACCCTAACATAATTAAAATAACTAGAAAAGCAAGAACAAACAAAGTCAAAAGCTAGCAGAAGACATGAAATAACTAAGATCAGAGCAGAACTGAAGGACATAGAGACCCGAAAAACCCTGAAAAAAATCAATGAATCCAGGAGCTTTTTTTTTTTTTTTTAAAGATTAACAAAATAGATAGATTGCTAGCCAGACCATTAAAGAAGAAAAGAGAGAAGAATCAAATAGACACAATTAAAAATTATAAAGGGGATATCACCACTGATCCCACAGAAATACAAATTACCATCAGAGAATCCTATAAAAATCTCTATGCAAATAAACTAGAAAACCTTGAAGAAATGGATGAATTCCTGGACACATACATCCTCCCAAGACTAAACCAAGAAGAAGTCGAATCCCTGAGTAGACCAATAACAAGGTCTGAAATTGAGGCAGTAATTAATAGCTCACCCATCAAAACAAGCTCAGGACCAGATGGATTCACAGCCGAATTCTACCAGAGGTACAGAGAGGTGCTGGTACCATTCCTTCTGAAACTACTCCAAACAATAGAAAAAGAGGGACTCCTCCCTACCTCATTTTATGAGTCCAGCATCATCCTGATACCAAAACCTGGCAGAGACACAACAACAACAAAAAATTTTAGACCACTATCCCTAATGAACAAGGATGCAAAAATCCTTAATAAAATACTGGCAAACCAAATCCAGCAGCACATCATAAAGCTTATACACCATGAGGAAATCAGCTTCATCCCTGGGATGCAAGACTGGTTCAACAAATGCAAATCAATAAATGTAATCCATCACATAAACAGAACCAATCAAAAAACCACATGATTATCTCAATATATGCAGAAGAGGCCTTCAATAAAATTCAACAATGCTTCATGCTAAAAACTCTCAATAAACTAGGTATTGATGGAACATATCTTAAAATAATAAGAGCTATATATGACAAACCCACAGCCAATATCGTACGGAATAGGCAAAAGCTGGAAGCATTCCCTTTCAAAACTGGCATAAGACAAGGATTCCTTCTCTCACCACTCCTATTCAACATAGTAATGGAAGTTTTGGCCAGGGCAGTCAGGCAAGAGAAAGAAATAAATCGTATTCAAATAGGAAGAGAGGAAGTCAGATTGTCTCTGTTTGCAGATGACATGATTGTATATTTAGAAAACCCCATCATCTCAGCCCAAAATCTCCTTTGGTTGATAAGCAACTTCAGCAAAGTCTCAGGGTACAAAATCAGTGTGTAAAAATCACAAGCATTCCTATACATCAATAATAGACAAACAGAGAGCCAAATCATGAGTGAGCTCCCATTCACAATTGCTATAAAGAGAATGAAATACCTAGGAATACAACTTACAAGGGATGTGAAGGACCTCTTCAGGGAGAACTACAAACCACTGCTCAAGGAAATAAGAGAGGACACCAACAAGTGAACAAGTGGATAAACATTCCATGCTCATGCATAGGAAGAATCAATATTGTGAAAATGCCCATACCACCCAAAGTAATTTATAGTTTCAATGCTATCCCATAAAGCTACCATTGACCTTCTTCACAGAATTAGAAAAACTACTTTAAATTTCATATGGAACTGAAAAAGAGCCTGTATAGCCAAGACAATCCTAAGCAAAAAGAAAGCAAAAAGAACAAAGCTGGAGGCTTAATGCTACCTGACTTTAAACTATACAACAAGGCTACAGTAACCAAAACAGCATGGTACTAGTACCAAACAGAAATATAGATCAATGGAACGGAACAGAGGCCTCAGAAATAACACCACACATCTACAACCATCTGATCTTTGACAAACCTAACAAAAACAAGCAATGGGGAAAGGGTTCCCTATTTAATAAATGGTATGGGGGATACTGGCTAATCATATGCAGAAAACTGAAACTGGACCCCTTCCTTATACCTTATACAAAAATTAACTCAAGATGGATTAAGGATTTAAACATGAGACCTAAAACCATAAAAACCCTAGTAGAAAACCTAGGCAATACCATTCAGGACATAGGCATGGGCAAAAACTTCATAACTGACACACCAAAAGCAATGGCAACAAAAGTCAAAATTGACAAATGGGATCTAATTAAACTAAAGAGCTTCTGTACAGCAAAAGAAACTATCATCAGAGTGAAAAGAAAACCTACAGAATGGGAGAAAATGTTTGCAATCTATCCATCTGACAAAGGGCTAATATCCAGAATCTACAAGGAACTTAAACTAATATCTAGAATCTACAAGGAACTTAAATTTACAAGAAAAAAACAAACAACCCCATCAAAAAGTGGGCAAAGTATATGAACAGACACTTCTCAAAAGAAGACATTTATGCAGCCAACAAACATATGAAGAAAAGCTCATCATCACTGGTCATTAGAGGTATGCAAATCAAAACCACAATGAGATACCATCTCATGCCAATTAGAATGGCGATCATCAAAAAGTCAGGAAACAACAGATGCCGAGGACGATGTGTAGAGATAGGAACGCTGTTACATGTTGGTGAGAGTGTAAATTAGTTCAACCATTGTGGAAGACACTGTGGCAATTCCTCAAGGATCTAGAACCAGAAATACCATTTGACCCAGCAATCACATTACTGGGCATATACCCAAAGGATTATAAATCATTCTACTATAAAGACACATGCACACATATGTTTATTGCAGCACTGTTTACAATAGCAAAGACTTGGAACCAACCCAAATGCCCATCAATGAGAGATTGGATAAAAAAAATATGGCAGATATACATCATGGAATACTATGTGGCCATAGAAAAGGATGAGTTCATGTCTTTTGCAGAGACATGGATGAAGCTGGAAACCATCATTCTCAGCAAACTAACACAGGAACTGAAAACCAAACACCGCATGTTCTCACTTGTAAGTAAGAGTTGAACAATGAGAACACATGGACACAGGGAGGGGAACATCACACGCTGTGGCCTGTCAGGGGGTTGGGGGATAGAGGAGGATAGCATTAGGAGAAATACCTAATGTAGGTGACAGGTTGATGGGTGCAGCAAACCACCATGGCACGGGTATACCTATGTAACAAACCTGCACGTTTTGCACTTGTGTCCCAGAACTTAAAGTATAATAAAAAAAAAAAAAAATACAGGATTATCTGGGCATGGTGGCACACGCCTGCAATCTCAGCTACTTGGGAGGCTGAGGCAGGAGAATCACATGAACCCAGGATGTGGAGGTTGCAGTGAGCTGAGATGGCACCATTGCACTTCAGCCTGGGTAACAAGAGTGAAACTTTATATGTTGGCATGGATGTGGTGAAAATGGAACACTTTTACAATGCTAATGGGAATGTAAACTAGTACAACCATTATGGAAAACAGTGTGGAGATTGCTTAAAAAACTAAAAGTAGAACTACCATTTGATCCAGCAACCCCACTAGTGGGTATTTATTCATAGAAAAGAAATCATTAAATGAAAAACACTTGCACACACATATTTATAGCAGTACAATTTGTGATTGCAAAAACATGGAACTGTCCCAAATGCCCATCAATCAATGATTGGATGAAAAACTGTGATATATATGTATATATATACACATGTATATACATATATATAATATACAATATATGTGTGTATATATATACACACACACATATATATAATGGAATACTACTCAGCCATAAAAAACAACAAAATAATGGCATTTGCAGCAACCTGGATGAAATTGGGGATCATTATTCTAAGTGAAGTAACTCGGGAAAAGAAAACCAAACATCATATGTTTTCACTCATGAGTGGTAGCTAAGCTATGAGGATGCAGAGGCATAAGAATTTTACAATGGACTTTGGAAACTTGGGGGAAAGGGTGGGATGGGGTAAGGGATAAAACACTACACATTGGGTACAGTGTACACTGCTCGAGCAACGAGTGCACCAAAATCTCAGAAATTACCACTAAGTAACTTATTCATGTAACCAAACACCACCTATTCACCAAAAACTTATTGAAAGAAAATTTTAAAAAATGACACTATACTGCTGCACAGGTAATGTGAGTACCTTACAATAACAAAACAATCTCAGTTTTTCCTTCCATTCCTCGTGTTGTTGCAATCATTCATTTCACTTATATATAAACATATATAGTATATATTTACATGTGTATATATAATCTATTGTTGCTATTATTTTGAAGAAACTGTTATTTGTTAGATCAATTAAAAATAAGAAAAATAAAAGTTTTTATTTTACCTTCTGTGATATTTTTCCTTCTTTTTGTAAATCCTAGTTTCTGACTTAGACAATTTTCCTTTTCCCTAAAGAATTTCTTTTAACATTTCTCTCAAGGCAACAAATTCACTCAAATTGTGTTTTTCTGAAAAAGTTCTTATTTCTTTACTTTCGAAGGATAATTTTGCAGGGCATAGAATTGTAGGTTATTGTTTTTTCTCTGATCACTTTAAATTTTTCACTCTACTGTCTTCTTGCTTACAAGTTTTTTTTAAACAGGTCAGATATAGTTCTAATCTTTGCTTCTCTATAGGTAATTTGTTTTTGCCTGCCATAGCTACTTTCAGTTTTTTTTAATTTTTGACTTTCTGTAGTTTGAAAATGATATGCTGAAGTATTGTTTTTCTGGCATTCATTTTGTTTGGTATTCTCTGAACTTCCTGAATGTGTGGTTTTGTGTTTCACATTAATTCAGGGGAAATTCTCAGTCATTTTTCCAAGTATTTCTTCTGTTCATTTCTCTCTCTCTCTTTTTTAATCCTTCTCACATTTCCATTACATATATGTTGCACCTTTTGTACTTCCTGGATATTCTGCTCTTTTAGTTGTTTTTTCTCTTTGCATTTCACTTTGGGAGACATCTATTGAGATATCCTAAAAGATGGAGATCCTTTCCTCAGCCATATTCAGCCTACCATTAAGCCCATAAAAGGTATTCTGCATTTCTCTTACAGTGTTTTTGATCTCTAACATTTCTTTTTTGTTATTTCTTAGAATTTCCATCTCTCTGCTTACCTTAGAATTTCCATCTCTCTGTTCTTGCCTGCAGTCCAGTTTATCCATGATAGCCCTTAGCATCTTAATCAAAGTTATTGTAAATTTTCTGTATGTTAATTCCAACATCTCTGCCATAGTCATATCTGAGTCTGCTTTTGATATTTTCTCTGTCTCTTCAAACTGCTTTTACTCTTTAGTATGTCTTGTAATTTTTTTTAATAGCCAGACCCAATTTACTGGGTAAAAGGAACTGGTCTAAATAGGCGTTAGTTATGTGAAAAGGTGCATAGGGAAGAGAATTGTTGTATAGTCCTCTGATTAGGTCTCAGTCTTTTAGTGAGCTTGTGCTTCTGGACTGTAAACTTCACCTGTGATTCTTAACCCCTCCCTTCTACCCTGCCTTAGATGACAGAGGACAGCTAGAGCGGGCTGTAATTTGGTATTTCCCTTTTCCCAGGTCACTTAGGCTCTGACAAAACCCCAGCAGGTTAGGCCGCAGTAAAATAGTTTCTCCTGAGGGCAAACCTTGTTAAGAAGAACAGAATGCTCTGGCATATTTGTAAATGGTTCATTTTCTTGTCTCCCTCCTGGACATGAGGGAATTTTTCTCTGATATTGCCATGAGAACCTTGTAGAGGTTTAGAAAGTAAAACTCACAGAAGTTTGGGGACCCCTCACTGGTCACGACAGGTTCTCTCTGGAGTTTTCACTCTCTCAGGATTGTTCACACTGAGACTCCAACTATTCATCAATTGCAGCTCATGCTTTCTTACCTCAGCACCAGTTCCCATGGCGGTTTCTGCTCCTTCAAGTTGTGATTCTCTCTATTTCTCTGTCAATCTCTCTAATTTTGGGGTCAGCAGTTTGCTCTGTGACACCACTTTTACGGATCTAAAAAGAGTTGGTGGTTTTCCAGTTTGTACAGGTTTTTACTTGTTGTTAAGATGGAGTGGCAACTTGCCAATTTCTATATGCTGGATTGGAAACCAGAAACCTCATGCCTGCTCTTTAGCCCCTAGCTATCACTAGTCTGTTCTCTAGCTTTATAATTTGGTTATTTAATAGTAATGAAATAATTTATGTAACAGAATGTAACATTTTGGGAATGCCTTTTTTAAACCCAGTATTTCTCTGACAATCTATCCAGCTTGTTGCATATAACAATACTTCATACCCTTTTATTGCTGAGTAATATTCCATAGTATAAATGTATCATAATTTTTTTAACACTTTATCTTTGGTCTTTAATTATTCATACATATTTATATATTACTTATATTTTAAACTGCTAGGTGGAAGAAGCTCTATTCTCTTTTTACTTTCTTAAAAGTATTATTCTATTTCTATTTGGCACATGATAATTTTACAGATTTGTGAGGTACATTGTGATGTTTTGATACATGTACACATTGTATAATGATCAAATTGGGGTGTTAAACATACCTATCACCTAAAATATTTACTATTTTCTTGTGAGAGTATTCAGAATTCTCTCTTCTACTTATGTTGAGAAACACAATACAATAATGTTAACTACAGTCACCCTACTGTGAGATAGAACACCAGAACTTATTCCTCCTATCTAACTGTAATTTTTTACTTATCGACAAAAGTTTCCCCATGCCCCATTTTCCCTTACCTTCTCTATTCTCTTGTAACCACTATTCTACTCTCTACTTCTATGAGATCAACTTTTTTAGATTCCACAAGTGAGTGAGAGCATGCGTTATTTTTCTTTCTGGGCCCAGCTTATTTCACTTCACATACGTCCTCCAGGTTCACCCATGTTTCCACAAATGACAGAATCTCATTCTTTTTTTATGGTAGAATAGTATCTCATTGTGTGTATTTATATTACATTTTCTTTCTCCATTTATCTGATGACACTTGTGTCATTCCATATCTTGGCTATTATGAACAGTGCTGCAATAAGCATGGGCGTTCAGATATCTCTTCAATATACTGATTTAATTTCCTTTGGGTAAATACCCAGTAGTGAAATTGCTGGATCATATGGTAGTTCTTTTTTTAAAAAAATTTTTGAGGAATCTTCATGCTGTTTTTCTTCATAATGACCTTACTAATTTACATTTCTATTAAATGAGAAAAGGGTTCCTGTTTTCCCAGAATCACACCACCATTTGTTGTTTTGTGTTTTTTTGATAGCCATTCTAACTGGAGTGAGTTAATATCTCACTGTGGCTTTGATTTGCATTTCTTTGGTGATTAGTGATGTTGAGCATTTTTTCATATACACGTTGGCTGTTTGTCTTCTTTTGAGAAATGTCTGTTCTGGTCTTCTGCCCATTTTAAAATCAGATTGTCTTTTTGCTATTGTGTTGAGTTCTTCATATATTCTATATATTAACCCCTTGTGAGACCCATAGTTTGCAAATATTTTCTTCCATTTTGTGAGTTGTCACTTTACTCTGTTGATTTTTTTTATCATATAGAAGTTTTTTAGTTTAATATCATCCCACTTGTCTCATTTTGCTTGTGTTGCTTATAAAAAAATAATTTGTTCCCAGATCAGTGTCATTAAACATTTTCCCTAGGTTTTCTTCTAGTGGTTTTATAGTTTTGGGTCTTACATTTAAGTCTTTAATCAATTTTTAGTTGATTTTGTCTATGGGAAGAGATGGGAAGCTTCATTCTTCTGCATGTAGATATCCAGTTTATCCAGCACTATTTATTAAAGAGACTCTTCTTTCCCCAGTGTAGGCAGGATATAATTGGGTCTTGTTCTTTTATTCATTCAACTACCCTGTGTCTTTTAACTGGATAATTTAATCAATTTACATTCAATATTATTATTGATGAGGCAGAACTTACTTTTGCCATTGTGTTAATTGTTTTCTGGTTACTTTGTAGATTAAAACTTTGTTTTCACAGGTGTTGACATTGTGTAAATATTTTGTTGCTTTCTCTCTCTTGTTGTTTACCTTTGTGGTTTGGTGGTTTTCTGTAGTCATTAGCTTTTATTCTCATCTCTTTCTAATTTGTGTATTTGTTATTTTTTTCTTTGTTACTCTGGGGCTTGCATTTACAAAATCTTGTAGTTACAAAAGACTATTTTAAGCTGATAACAACTTAACTTTGCTCACATAGAAATATTTTACTTTTACCCTCTTCCCCACAATTTGCAATTTGATACCTTAATTTATATATTTCTTTATTGTATATTCCTTAACAACTTATTGTAGCTATGGTTATCATTGATCATTTTGACTCTTAACTTTTACATTAGAGATCCAAAAGATTATATACTACTATTCCAGTAAATGATTATCCTGAATTTGCTTATGGGCTTACCTCTACCAGTTAGTTTTATACTTTCATATGTTTTCATGGTAGTAATTGATTTCCTTTTGCTTCCAGTTGGACCACTTTCTTCAGCATTTATTGCGGGACTGGTTTAATTGTAATGAATTAAAGGTCTGGATTAGAGGCAAAAAAAAAAAAAAAAAATTGTAATGAATTACATCAGCTTTGGCTTGCCTGGAAAATACTTTATTTTCCCTTCATTTCCAAAGGATAGTTTTTCTGGGTATAGTATTCTTCGTTGAATAATTTTTTTTCCAGCACTTTAAATATATCATTCCATTCTCTCCTGGCCTGCTGAGAAATCTACTGATAATCTAAAGGAGATCGTTTTATACATGACTGGATGCTTTTTCTCTTGCTGCTTTTAGAATTATCTCTGTCTTTGACTTTCAATAGTTGAATTTTAATGTGCCTCAGCAAGGACTACTTTGGACTGAATTTAACTGGGGACTTTGAGCTTCATGGAAATGGACATCCATATCTGTCTTACAATTTGTCAGCTTATTAAATAAGCTTTCTATGCCTTTTTCTGAGCTTCTTTCTCTATAATTCCCATAATGTGAAAATTTGTGTTCTTAATAGTGTCCCATAAGTCTCATCTTTCTTCACTCATTTTAATATTTTTTCTGTCTATCTAAGTTATTTCAAATGATCTGTCTTTAAGTTAATAAATTTCTTTTGCTTGACCTAATATGCTGTTGAAGTTCTCAATTGTATCTTTTATGTTATTCACTGAAGTCTTCAACTCAGGATTTATATCTTATGTTATTTATTTATTTGTTGAATTTCCCATTTACATCGTAAATTGTTTCCCTGATTTTGTTGAACTGTCTACCTGTATTCTCTGATATCTTGTGGAATTTTCTTAAAACTCCAAAATTTAAATTTTGCCCAATTCTGCATCACCGTGTCTTAGCATTGTTTCTAGGTGTTGGAAGAATGTTTTAGTGTGTGCATGTTTGCTGGTTGAACTTTCTATGGGGCAGAGTGGAGTCAGACTTCTTATTTGACCATTTTGTGAATGTTACTCTTGTATTATAATTTGCTTAACTGTAAAACCATTAATGGACATCTGGTTGTTTTCAGTATTTGGATATTACAAAAAAAGAAGCATACACATTCATGTACATGTTTGTGTGAATGTAAGACTTTATTTTATTTTATTTTTGGAATGAATACCCAGGGATGCAATTGCTGGATCATATGGCAGTTGCATATTTGGTTTTTAAAGAAATTGTCAAACTATTTTCCAGAGTGGGTCTGCCATTTTACATTTTCACTAGCAATGTATCAATAATCCAGTTTCTCCACATCCTTGACTGTCTTTGGTGTTGTTATTATTTTAAAATTTTAGCCATTGTGATAGGTATGTAGTGATATCTCTCTTGGTTTTAATTTGTGTTTTTCTATTGACTAATAATATGAAACATCTTTTCATGTGCTTATTTGCCACCTTTCTAGCCTGTTCAGTGAAATGTCCTTTTATGTCTTTTGCCCATTTTCTATTTGGATTTATTTTTTATGTTGAATTTTGAATGTTTTTTTATATATGCTAGATGGTAGTCTTTTGTTGGATATCTGGTTTGCAAATACACTCTCCCAGACTATGGGTTATCTTTTCATTCTCTTTACAGGGTCTTTCATAGAGCAAAAGTTTTAAATTTTGAGGAAATCCAATTGAAAGAAAAGTTTTTTTTTTCTTCAGTAGATTATGCTTTCTGGTGTTACATCTAAGAACTGTTTGTTTATGTTTTCTAAGTTTTATAGTTTTGTGTTTTACATTTAAGTCTGTAATACATTTTGAATGAACTTTTGCATAAAGTATGAGGTCCAGTAAAGGTTTTTTGTTTGTTTGTTTTTTGGTTTTTCTTTTTGCCTATGGATGTTCAGTTATTCCAATACCATTTAAAAAAATTCTAAAAGCATGATTAGTAACATTTTCTTGTACTTTAAAATAACTTGAGAATAAGAACTTAGTTTTCAGAACCTAGTTATTATTTAAACATTTTTCTCCCAAATATTTATGGGTATATTTTAAAAGGGTTATTCAAAATTTATGGTGCAACTACCCTACATTTTTATTTTATTTAATATTTATTTATTAATTTGTTTTTGAGATGGAGTCTCTCTGTCTCTCAGGCTGGAGTGAAGTGGAAATAGATAATTTCTACTGATACGTTTTCAAGCTTGCTGTCTCTTTCCTCTGTCATCTCCATTCTGTTGAACTATTGAGCCCATTGGGTGAGCCCAATGGGCTATTGAGCCCATTTGGTGAATTATTTATTTCACATGTTCATATTCTCTTTTTCAGTTCTAAAATGTCCACTTGTTTTTTTTTTTTTATTTCTCTGGATAACAATGTCTATCTTTCTATCCATTTAAACAGTGTTTACCTTTGCTCGATGAAGCCTGTTTATAACAGCTCTTTAAAGTATTTGTCTGATGATTCTAAAACCTGTTTCATCATAGCATTGACATTGGTTGAATATATTTTTCCTTGAAAGTCGATCACATTGTACTGGTTCTTTACATATTGAACACTTTTGGGCCGGGCATGGTGGCTCAGGCCTGTAATTTCAGTATTTTGGGTGGCCAAGGCAGGCAAATTACTTGAGGTCAGGATTTTGAGACCAGCTTGGCCATCATGGCAAAACCCCATCCCTACTAAAAATACAAAAATTAGCCAGGAATGGTGGTGCATGCCTTTAATCCCAGCTACTTGGGAGACTGAGGCAGGAGAATTGCTTGAACCCAGGAGGTGGAGGTTTTAGTGAGCCAAGATCATGTCACCACTGCACTCCAGCCTAGGCAACAGAGTGAGACTCCATCTCAAAAGAAAAGAAAAAAAAAAAAAAACAACAACAAAAAACCATTGAGTACTTTTTAATTTTATTCTGAACATTTTGAACATTATGTAATAAATCTCTGTCCCATTAAATTCTCTGGAGAATGTTAATTTTATTGTTTTAGCAGGTAATCAATCAATTAAGTTCAAAGCACAAGTTCTGTCTTGTCATCTGTGGGCAGTGGTTCCAATGCTAGCCTAGTTTTATTATACTGTTTCGGGAGTAGTCCCTGCACATGCCATTCTGAGACATGGGTGGTGGATGATATTGTAGTTCAAATTTCAAAGGCTTTGCTATGATGCATTGGATTTATCTTGTGTAAGCACAGCTTATAAATTATCTTGGAACTTGTGGCCGAATTAGGGGATCCCTTTCTCCAGCTATCTTATCTCTAAGATTTTATCTACATTCTTTAGCTCGCAGGGTTCATTTTTCCAGATCCTCTGCCCTGGTTTTCTCAGTTTGTTGTTGTTGTTGTTGTTGTTGTTTTCCGAGACAAGGTCTCACTCTGTTTCCTAGCTGGAGTGCAGTGGAACAATCACAGCTCATTGAAGCCTTGACCTCCTGGGCTTAGGTGATCCTCCCAACTCAGCCTCCTGGGTAGCTGAGACTACCAGTGCATGCCATCATTCTTGGCTAATTTTTTATATTTTTTGTAGAGACGGGGTTTCGTCATGTTGTCCAGGCTGGTCTTGAACTCCTAGACTCAAGCAATCTGCCTGCCTCAGAATCCCAAAGCGCTGGGATTACAGGTGTGAGCCACTGTGCCTTGCTGATTTTCTCAGTATTTAAAAATCTCTGTCTGCTGCATAGTTCTGCGGTGGTCCACCATTGAGTTAAATTCAGAAGATAGGCTCTGCCGCCTACCACCGCTGCCCGAGCCCGAGTGGTTCACTGCACCGTGAAGACAGATTCCAGACGCCAGGAACTCACGCCTCCAATCCCAGACACTATGTCCAGCAAAGGCTCCGTGGTTCTGGCCTACAGTGGCGCCCTGGACACCTCGTGCATCCTCGTGTGGCTGAAGGAACAAGGCTACGACGTCATTGCCTATCTGGCCAACATTGGCCAGAAGGAAGACTTCGAGGAAGCCAGGAAGAAGGCACTGAAGCTTGGGGCCAAAAAGGTGTTCATTGAGGATGTCAGCAGGGAGTTTGTGGAGGAGTTCATCTGGCCGGCCATCCAGTCCAGCGCACTGTATGAGGACCGCTACCTCCTGGGCACCTCTCTCGCCAGGCCTTGCATCGCCTGCAAACAAGTGGAAATCGCCCAGCGGGAGGGGGCCAAGTATGTGTCCCATGGCGCCACGGGAAAGGGGAATGATCAGGTCCGGTTTGAGCTCACCTGCTACTTGCTGGCCCCCCAGATAAAGGTCATTGCTCCCTGGAGGATGCCCGAATTCTACAACCGGTTCAAGGGCCGCAGTGACCTGATGGAATACGCAAAGCAACACGGGATTCCCATCCCGGTCACCCCCAAGAGCCCATGGAGTATGGACGAGAACCTCATGCACATCAGCTACGAGGCTGGAATCCTGGAGAACCCCAAGAACCAAGCGCCTCCAGGTCTCTACACGAAGACCCAGGACCCGGCCAAAGCCCCCAACACCCCTGACATTCTCGAGATCGAGTTCAAAAAAGGGGTCCCCGTGAAGGTGACCAACGTCAAGGATGGCACCACTCACCAGACCTCCTTGGAGCTCTTCATGTACCTGAACGAAGTCGCGGGCAAGCACGGTGTGGGCCGTATTGACATCGTGGAGAACCGCTTCATTGGAATGAAGTCCCGAGGTATCTACGAGACCCCAGCAGGCACCATCCTTTACCACGCTCATTTAGACATCGAGGCCTTCACCATGGACCGAGAAGTGCGCAAAATCAAACAAGGCCTGGGCTTGAAATTTGCTGAGCTGGTGTATACCGGTTTCTGGCACAGCCCTGAGTGTGAATTTGTCCCCCACTGCATTGCCAAGTCCCAGGAACGAGTGGAAGGGAAAGTGCAGGTGTCCGTCCTCAAGGGCCAGGTGTACATCCTCGGCCAGGAGTCCCCACTGTCTCTCTACAACGAGGAGCTGGTGAGCATGAACGTGCAGGGTGATTATGAGCCGATTGATGCCACCGGGTTCATCAATATCAATTCCCTCAGGCTGAAGGAATATCATCATCTCCAGAGCAAGGTCACCGCCAAATAGACCCCTGTACAATGAGGAGCTGGGGCCTCCTCAATTTGCAGATCCCCCAAGTACAGGCACTAATTGTTGTGATAATTTGTAACTGTGACTTGTTCTCCCTGGCTGGCAGCGTAGTGGGGCTGCCAGGCCCCAGCTTTGTTCCCTGGTCCCCCTGAAGCCTGCAGACGTTGCGTTGTCACCGAAGGGAAGGGTGGGGGGCAGCTGCGGTGGGGAGCTATAAAATGACAATTAAAAGATTAAAAAAAAAATTCAGAAGATAAAAGAATAAAAAAAACAAAACAAAACAAAACTAGGAAACATTCCTTGAAATGAATCACTCTTTATGTTACTTCCTTCCCTAATCTACCTACTATAGTTACTTTTTAGAGTCAGCAAGTATTTGCTTTTTGTATTTTGTCTGAGTTTTTAGTTGTAACCAGTGGGAGAAAAAGTTGAAGTGGGCTTACTTCATTTTGACTGGCACTAGAATTTTCAAACAATGGTATTCTTAGAGATGTTGCTACAACTTTGGAGTATGCTGCCTGAGAATTGAGTACTTTTATTCATGTTTTTGTACTAGTGAACAGAACATGCTGGTGGGTGGTATCTTGAGTAGAGTATACCTGATATGGTTTGGCTCTGTGTCCCCACCCAAATCTCATCTTGTAGCTCCCATATTCCCATGTGTTGTGGGAGGGACCAGGTGGGAGATGATCGAATCATGGGGGTGGGTCTTTCCTGTGCAGTTCTCATTATAGTGAATGGTTCTCATGAGATCTGATGGTTTTAAAACAGGAGTTTCTCAGCACAAGCTCTCTCTATTTGCCTGCCACCATCCATTTAAGACATGACTTGCTCCTCCTTGCCTTTCACCTTCTGCCATGATAGTGAGGCCTCGCCAGCCACATGGAATTGTATGTAAGTCCAGTAAGCCTCTTTCTTTTGTAAATTGCCCAGTCTCAGGTATGTCTTTCTCAGCAGCATGAAAACAGACTAATACAGTAAATTGGTATCAGTAGAGTGGAGTGCTGCTGAAAAGATACCCAAAAATGTGAAAGCAACTTGAAACGGGGTAACAGGCAGAGGTTGAAACAGTTTGGAGGGCTCAGAGGAGGACAGGAAAATGTGGGAAAGTTTGGAACTTCCTAGAGACTTGTTGAATGACTTTGACAAAAATGCTGATAGTGATATGAACAATAAGGTCTAGGCTGAGGTGGTCTCAGATGGAGATGAGGAACTTGTTACGAACTGGAGCAAAGGTGACTTTTGTTATGTTTTAGCAAAGAGATTGGTGGCATTTTGCCCCTGCCCTAGAGTTTTGTGGAAGTTTGAACTTGAGAGAGAGATTTAGGGTATCTAGATGGTGGAAGAAATTTTTAAGAAGCAAAGCATTCAAGAGGTGATTTGAGTGCTATTAAAGGCATTCAGTTTTATAAGTGAAGCAGACCATAAAAGTTTGGAAAATTTGCAGACTGACAATGCGATAGAAAAGCAAATCCCATTTTCTGAGGAGAAATTCAAGCTGGATGCAGAAATTTGCCTAAGTAATGAAGAGCCAAATGTTAATCCCCAAGACAATGGGAAAAATGTCACCAGGGCACATGTCATAGGTCTTCATGGCAGCCCCTCCCATTACAGGCCTGGAGACCTAGGAGGAAAACATGGTTTTGTGGACTGGGCCCAGGGCCCTTGTGCTATGTGCAGTCTAGGGACTTGGTGCCCTGCATCCCAGCTGCTCCAGCTGTGACTAAAAGGGGACAAGGTACAGTTCTATCTGTGGCTTCAGAGGGTGCAAACCCCAAGCCTTGGCATCTTTCATGTGGTGTTGAGCATGGGGGTGCACAGAAGTCAAGAACTAAGGTTTGGGAACCTCCGCCTAGATTTCAGAGGATGAATGGCAATGCCTGGATGCCCAGGCAGAAGCTTGCTGCAGGGGCGGGGCCCTCATGGAGAACCTCTGCTAGGGCAGTGCAGAAGGGAAATGTGTGGTTGGAGCCCCCCACAGAGTTCCTACTGGGGCACCACCTAGTGGAGCACCACCGACTGAGAAGAGGGCCACCATCCTGCAGACCCCAGAATGGTAGATTCACTGAGAGCTTGTACCGTGCACCTGGAGAAGCTACAGACACTCAATGCCAGCTCATGAAGGCAGCCGGGAGGGAGGCCATACCCTGCCAAGCCATAGGGCTGGATCTGCCCAAGACTTTGGGAACCTACCTCTTACATTAGCATGACCTGGATGTGACACATGGATTCAAAGGAAATCATTTTGGAGCTTTAAGATTTGACTGCCCTGCTGGATTTAGGACTTGCATGGGACCTGTAGCCCCTTTGTTTTGACTAATTTCTCCCATTTGGAATGGCTGTATTTACCCAATACCTGTACCCCCATTGTATCTATGAAGTAACTAACTTGCTTTTGATTTTACAGGCTCATAGGAGGAAGGGACTTACCTTTTCTTGAATGGGACTTTGGACTGTAGACTTTTGAGTTAATGCTAAAATAATTGAGACTTTTGGGGACTGTTGGGAAGGCATGATTGGTTTTGAAATTTGAAGATATGAGATTTGGGAGGGGCCAAGGGTAGAATGATATTGTTTAGCACTGTGTCTTCACTCAAATCTCATCTTGTAACTCCCATAATTCCCACGTGTTGTGGGAAGGACCAGGTGGGAGATGATTGAATCATGGGGGTGGGTCTTTCCTGTACGGTTCTTGTAACAGTGAATGGGTCTCACGAGATCTGATGGTTTTGAAAATGGGAGTTTCTCTGCACAGGCTCTGTCTTTTCACCTGCCACCCTCTATGTAAGACATGACTTGCTCCTCCTTGCCTTTCACCTGCCATGATTGTGTAGCCTTGCCAGCCACATGGAACTGTAAGTCCAATAAGCCTCTTTCTTTTGTAAATTGCCCAGTCTCAGGCATATCTTTATCAGCAGTGTGAAAATGAACTAATATAGTACCACAGAGAGGGATCCTAATTTCTACAAAAAAGGATCTTGGTTTTGACCAAAAACAAGGACTAGAAATGACCTCCTTTATCATCTATGAGAAAATTTCTAATCCTGGGGGGAACATACCATTGCATGCTATTTGCTGACAGATACTTTGGAAAAAGGAAATTTTTGCTTAAAATATGATGTATGCTGAAGTGGAAATAGTGATTGGTGCCTGCAGTGACCAAGGGCTATCATTAATACCTATGGGGTCTGCAGTTGTGTCCTTGAATGAGGTCTGAAATCCCTTGTGTGGTCAAATAATAATTTTTCTTTCTTATAAGAACAAATAGCCTTAATAATTTAAGATACCTGTTCTTAAATAGGTAGGCCAAAACCATGTACCCTACCTTGGATGGTTTTCACTGGGGGAGGGTGAACATTATTCTCATACTCTTATTTAAAGCCCCTTTTGTTTAGCATTTCATTTATTTAATCTTTTGATACATATGTAATTTATATGAAAAGGAATTTGTATTTGGCTTTTACTGAAGACTCACAATTTTTGCTCTACAGAAACTAATGAAATTAAGGAGAAATTTGTTCCTTTGACTCCCAAATAAGTGAAAAAGAAATTGCAATTGGAGTTTGCTTCAAAAATTGAACCCAAAATTTTTGCCCAGCAAAGTAATACAAAGGGTCATGACATTCAAGTGTCACCTTTTCCAGGGACAGTTTGCTTGCCTTTGCCATTGGCTTCAGACACTGAGAGAGACATGTCAGATCTGGTTAAAAGCTTTTAGATCAGGAAATATTCTGCTATTTAGGGAAATGGTTGAGTAGAATGCAAGTTATAACAAGATATTGCTTGAATTTTGCATTTGATAGACTTAAAAGGCATGTGAAACCCTTTGGCCAGACTCTGTCACCTCAAGACTAAGTTGACAGATTTTGAAAACTTTCATTTTATCCTAACTAAAAATAATTGAAGCTTGGTGTGGTGGCTCACGCCTGTAATCCCAGCACTTTGGGAGGCCGAGTTGGGTGGATCATGAGGTCAGGAGTTTGAGACTAGCCTGGTCAGCATGGTGAAACCCCATCTCTACTAAAAATGCAAAAAATTAGGCAGGCATGATGGCACATGCCTGTAGTCTCAGCTACTTGGGAGGCTGAGGCACGAGAATCGCTTGAACCCAGCAGGCGGAGGTTGCAGTGAGCTGAGATCGCGCCATTGCACTCCAGCCTGGGCAACAGAGCGAGACTCCATCTCAAATAATAATAATAATAATAATAATGATAATAATAATAATAATAATAATTGAAGTACCATTTAGTCCAGGGAGAGGGGCAGCTTCAGAATTGGTGGACTCTAATGTATAAGACAGGTCTAACCCTCACAGACATTTCATTTTCTCCCCAGGGTTCCTCCCGAAGCAATACTTTCTTGTAGTAATCCTTTTGCTTGAGACCTCAAGTTTAAAGATGAGACATAATGCATGTTTGGAGGAGGGAAGTTTAAGAAAACTGCATTCATGTTTTTTTTTCTTCCCCCTAAGCAGCTCACTAATTAGAGTCCCCAGAGAGTATGGCTCAGACTACTTGGCACAATCTCACCTGTAGATTATATTTCCCTCTCTCACCCAAGGACCAGAGGGCTAACCTGGGGGAACCTATACTTGGAGTGGACTTCTTACTGTGGTCTGGCATAGAAAGAACCAGAGACCAGTGTCTGAGGCAAAGTCAAAATCAACACAGGGACTATGACACAGGGGAGGGGTACGAAAGGGACCCTGAATAAAAAAATCAGGAGTCAGGCTGAAAGTGGAGGAAACAAAAATGGTTCAGGAATAAAGTGGGGGTGGTTCTGTGTGGTTTCTGGCACTGGTGCACTCGAAGTTTACATTTATTGGTTAGGGTGGAGTGGAATGGAGTGGGGGTGAGGGGCTAATGTAGACAGGCCTGTTAGAAGACTCTGAAGGCACAGGAAGAGGCACAGACAGCCACTCTGGAAGAGGTGTCTTTGGTACTTTTTTTCCTCTCTCTTTGTCAGAATAGTGGCTATACATCATTCTCAGCAAACTATCGCAAGGACAGAAAACCAAACACCGCATGTTCTCACTCGTAGGTGGGAACTGAACAATGAGATCACTTGGAAACAGGAAGGGGAACATCACACACCGGGGCCTGTTGTGGGGTGGGGAAGGGGGAGGGATAGCATTAGGTACCTAATGTACATGATGAGTTAATGGGTGCAGCACACCAACATGGCACATGTATACATAAGTAACAAACCTGCATGTTGTGCACATGTACCCTAGAACTAAAAGTATATATATATATATAAAAAGAATAGTGGCTATAGACTCAGTTGTAAATAAACACTTTTTAATTTGCTAATTTTCCTTTTTATAGGCATAAGTATTATTTTAAAGTATTTTATTGTAGCATTAAATGTGCTAAATGGTGAACAACAGCAACAACAAAAATCAAACGCAAACTTTGAAACCACAAAAAAGGTTTGAGAAAAACTAAAAATGCACCAGTAATCAGAACACACAGAGGTAACTACTACTGGTATTTAGGTGAATTTCATACCTGGTATTCTGGTGAATTTCTTTATAAGTCTTCCTTTTCTGAACTAAAAAGCAGCCCCCTCAATATTGTTTAGATTAATTTATTCTAAAAATATGTAATGAGGCCCTACTCTGTGCCTGACACTGTTCAAAGCACTATTATGTATGGTAGGAATGAAGCTGACAAAATCTTTGTCTTCTCTTGCTGACATGCCAGTGAGAATGGGGGGAGACAAACGTGAGCAAAACTAGTTAAATACATAATATTTTATATGTGAGTGTTAGAGAGAAAATAAGGTACAGGAGAGGCAGAGCTCTTGGTGTCTGAAAGAATTGTATTTTTAAAAAGGTTCATTAGAGAAGGTCTTACTAAGAATAGGGCATTTGAGTGAATACCTAAGGTAGTGAAGAAGCCATGTGCACATCTCGAAGAACAGGGAATAGTAGTTGCAAAGGCCCTGAGATGTGTGCCTGAGCTGTGAGAGAAGTGTTGAGCAGGCCAGTGTGCCTGGTGTGAGAGAGTGCAGGAGGCTGGCAGGAGATTAGGTCAGGGCAGAAGTAACCTGCTGAAATGACTTTGGCTTTGACCCTGGGGATGATGAGAAGCCCATGGAGTGTTTTCAGCAGAGGAAGGATATGATTTGACTTATGTTTACTAGAATTTCTCTGGCTGACAGGGTGTGTGGGGGGCAGTGGAAGAAGTGGCTAGACCAGAGAGGAGGCCCTTGTGATAATCCAGTGGGAGATGATGGTAGCTCCATGTAGGCGATAGCACTGGAGGTGGTGAGGAGGGTTGGATTTGAAGGTAGAAGTGGCAGGGCTTGATGATGAACTAGATATGGGATGTGAAAGAGGAATTCGGAGTGACTCGAGATGTTTGGCCTGAGCAATTGGAGAGATGGAGTTACAACTAATTGTTGTAGGAAAGACTTTGGTAGAAGCAGGGTTTTGGGGGCAAGATTAGGAACTGATTTTGAACCTGTTAAATTTTGAGATTCCTTGTAGGTTTCAAAGTAGAGATGCTGAGCAAGCAGTTAGACATGTGAGTCTGGAGTTTAGGCATGAGGTCAAGGTTGACAATAATTTTGTGAGTCATCATCTGCATGTAGATGACATGAAAAACCATGAGAGCAGATGAGATCAACAAGGGATTCAGTCCAGTTAGAGAAGGAAATGGTCCAAGAACTGAACCATGGAGTGGGCCAGAGCTAAGAAGTCAGGGAGATAAGGAATCAGCAAAATAGTTTGTAAGATAGGATGACACCAAGGCCACCTGGTGTCCAGGAAGCCAAGTGAAAGCATGTTGAAGGAGGCGGGACAGCACAGTGATCATCTGTGTAAATGCTGCGGATAGGCCACATGGCCAGGTGTGGAGTGTGTGGGGAGGAGGACTGTGCTATGTGAGGGTTTTTTTCTGAGTTGTGGTTTACAGATGATATGATATTTCTCAGATGGAAAAAGAGAGGAACAACATTGCAAGAAGAAACTATTTGAACAAAATCAAGAGAACTAAAAGTAAATGTTTTTAGTGGCATGCCAAGTAATTTTGGGTATGGTTGGAGAGATGCTGGGAGATGAGGCTAGAAAAGTCCAGAGGGGCCTTGAGGGCTTTGCTAAGGAAAAGGGAAGGATTGGAATGGTCATTTGTTGAGACTAATCAATAATTAATGAAATTACTCCAGTTAATTTTCATGAGAAAGTAACCAGGTCAACATTATTGCTGCCATTTTACAAACGTGGACAGTGAAACTTCGATGAAGTAACTTTTCTTACACCCTATAAGTGTTACAGCCAGAGTTCCAACCCAGACCCATCTTGCTCAAAGCCTTTGATATTTTCAAGTGACCAGGTTGCATTCCTCAGAGGTTTAAATGGAGATGTTTGAATTAGCAAGTGACACCTTCAGATCAATGTTTTAGGTAGGTACCTGGCAGCAGAGTAGGGCATGGGTTTGGGGCAGCCATGGTCTCTAAAATCACCTCAGATGGGTGAACACTTACACAGACTACATTTACTTTTAATTGTTGACCTTGTATTTTCAATGACGGGAGCTGGCCAGGTGAACCACAGATGCCAGGTGAGCCACACCATCCAGAGCAGAGAGCATGTGCTGGGGTGTTGATCGGAGAAAACTTTATACACATTTGCCCTCAGTAGATGTACCCTGTTAGTGATCCAACATTATTTTGTCAATGTCTATGACATGTTTCATCATGTGGAGCGTCTGATACCATTTAGACAAAAGACCTGCAAAAATAAAGTCCAGAACAATTCAATAAAATGAAAAAGTTCAGCTTCTCATGCAAGTCTAAGGAGACCCATTTTCAAGTCAATGTCATTATACTCACTCAGTGGGGGAGCATAATTCGTGGAGTGTCTTCTGCACTAAGACCTTGTTATGATGATGGGTGTAAAGAAATATCCATGAGACATGCACACAGAGGATAACGAGAACCTCAAACCGTGACATGTCCAATGAACTGTTTAATTGGATAGAATTTTATCTGTGACGGCGGCCATCCTCCTGCTCTCCAACTATGATGGGAAGTTATGGAATGTCGATCATCATCAGTGCTGTCCATAACCCAATGGCAGAATGAAATCATATAAATGCAAATTACACTGTAATTAAAGAGGAAAGAGGCAAGAAGCAAAAACATTTAGCTGAGTTTGGCCTTCAGAGTCCTCCACTGCCTTTGAGAGTTCAGTAGGCTTAGGGTTTGCTTTGAAATATCCACTTATGCTGTTGATGGCGGCAGGAGGTTAATAAAGAGGAGTGCAGGAATGGTTTTGAGGGATCTAGCAGGCAGTTGCTGAGGGGGTGTCAGGTGGTTGGGAGTCTGACCTTTGAAGGAGAACGGCAGGATCCCTGTTATCTACTATCTCCCCACTACTGTTTATGATCATTTTTCAGGAACTCAGCACTGGGGTGAGATAGGAAAAAGGAGAAAGAACGGGGTATTATTTATATGGGGAGACAATGCTAAGACTATTTTTATTGGCTGCAGTTACATCTATTTTTTAATTTAATGTTTTGAATAGTTCTAAGGTTCCATTCCAAAATAAAATAAAGTAAATAAAATACATAAACAAGTCAAAATTCTCCTTTCCCACCTTTAGCCCCTTCCCAGTTCTCCAATCCCAGGAACCACTGTTGTTAGTGTTTTTAGTGTCTTTTCAGACTGTTTTTGTGCTAATACATACTGGAATTTCCCCCCATTTTTATGTAGAAGGCAACATACCTTGCTTTTTTAACTTAATATATCATTGATCCCTTTCTATACTAATACAAATAAACATCCTCTTTTCTACAGCTGCCTAGTGCTCAATGGAAATACCATACTTTACCAATCCCCTGTTCTTGGAGATTTCATTTATTTCCAATATTTTGCTACTACAAACAAGTGCCATTGATTGACATTTCTGCTTTCCCCACTGGATTCTGAGCTCTGTGAGGGCTGTGTCCCAGACCTTACTAATTTTGGTATTTATAACACATAATGCGGTCTCTAATAGATAGCATATGTTCAGTAAATGTGAATGGAATTCAGTGAAATAGAACTCAGAGAATCCCATATAAGCAGCCATGATGAACACAGCTGTCAGCTGCCTGTGGGCCAAGAAGATGACTGCCCATGTGCAGTGATTTCAGCAGGCCTGGTAAGACCTCGTTCCCCCTCCCACCCAACTCCAAATCTTCAGACTTTCTGGATCATACTTTAAATCCCTCTATTCCTCTCATCCCTTTAGCTCCCTGATCTCACTCTTATTAAACAGCAAATGTTCCACCCTCATATTTGCATCTGTCACCTCTCAGTGGGGTTTTGGACCTCCCCTCTCTGGCCACACCACCTATTCTGACTGTTTTAATTGCTATGAGACACAGGTCTTAGGAACCTGAGGGACAGACACCTGAAACCTTCAGAGCTGGCTCTCATTAATATTGCCAGACGGTCATTGACCCAGTTGGTCCAGGGCTCCCAAGTAGAGACTCAAACCCAGACAGCCAGGGCTCAACTTCTAGCTTTGTCACTTAGTAGTGTCTAATGCCAGGAAGTCACTCTCTGTGTCTGCATTTCTTTGTCTGCAAAATAGAGGTTCTTACAGTTATACCCACCCTCTTAGTCCTTTTGGGCTGCTATAACAAAATAGCATAGACTGGATAGCTTAAACAACAGAAATTTAATTCTCACAGTTCTGGAGGCTGAGAAGTCCAAGATTAGGACAGATGTTGTATCTGGTGAAGGCCCACCTTCTCCCTGTACCTCACGTGGTGGAAGGAGCAAGGCAGCTCCCACTCATGGGGGCTCTACTCTCCGGATCTAATCACCTCCCAAGGTCTCTATCTCCTAACCATTATTATGGGAGTTAGGATTCCAATACATAAACTTCATAAATTTCAGAGGACACAAACATTCAGACCATAGCACCTACCTCATAGTGTTGTTGGAAGGAACAATGAGTTAACATACGTGGAGTACTGAGTACAGTAGCTGGCATGTAGTAAGTGCTGTGTAAGGATTTTCTGTTATTGTTATTGGTCTTTGGGGTGGGCAGCAGAGTGGATGCCTGCTCTCTGTTTTAAATCTCTGTTAGCACACCTGGGTAACCATCTCAATGCAGGGAGTGGTCGGCCCTCTCCGTGTTGCTTTCCTGGGGCAGAAATTTTGGGTCACTGGTGATATTTAAGTGAAATTCTCCTACCTTATTTGAGGAGTTCTAGTTATGGAATATAATCACAGCTGTCTTACCTCATTTGAAACACTGGACAGGGAAAATCTTTTTCCTCCTCTTACTGTGTGATAAAAATACTAAAACACAAGCAAACATACTTTCTAGATAAAGAAGGGACTGCTTGCATGAGCTTTGCCAACATTAAAAATTCCTTTCCTATGTTGCATTTGCATTGTTTGCCTCCTGGGAATGAACACACAGATTCTTCATGAGTTCTTAAGAGCAATAAAAAGTAGCCACAGCCTGTCAGTCCCATCAGTTTCCAAGTCAAGAGGAAAACCCATGCCATGAGGATAGAAGAGTGTCCCTCCTCTGTGTTCCCAGAATGCCACATGCTTAGCCTTATGCATGGAATTAAAACATTTTATAGAGTTAGTTATACATGTACTGGACTGGTTTTCCATGAGCTGCCAGATAGTACTCATTATTTGAACAAAGACGGGAGGGCTGTCCTCAGCAGGAGTTGTACAGGTTGCACATGGATAGAATTTATGTGACACTTTCCAGATTTTACTAATAAAAGTAATGTGGGGGCCAGGTGCGGTGGCTCATGCCTATAATCCCAGCACTTTGAGAGGCTGAGGCAGGCAGATCACCTGAGGTTGGGAGTTTGAGACCAGCCTGACCAACATGGAGAAACCCTGTCTCTACCAAAAACACAAAATTAGCCAGGCATGGTGATGCATGCCTGTAATCCCAGCTGCTCGGGAGGCTGAAGCAGGAGAATCACTTGAACCTGGGAGGCAGAGGTTGCAGTGAGCTGAGATGGTGTTATTGCACTCCAGCCTGGGCAATAAGAGCAAAACTCCGTCTCAAATAAAATAAAATAAAATAAAAATTAAAAAAGTGACATGGGGCTCTTGCCAAAATACAGATTCCTAGGCCCCATCACAGAGGAGGCAATTCAGTGGACCTGACTTTAGGCCTGGGAATCTGAATTTTCACTCTGTACCTCAGGTAATTCTCATGCTCTGGCAAGTCTGGGAAATACTTGCAGAGTGCTTAAGGGCTCAGGCTCTAATCAGACTTGGGTTTGAATCCCAACTGTTTCACTTATAGGTGTGCTACATTGGTCAAGTTACTTCCTGTCTACACCTCACTCTTCTCGTCAGCTAAACATGGATTATAATAATATGTCCTCAAAGGGTTGCTATAAGTTTAAATGAGAAAATGGATGAAAAATGACTTGCACAGCCCCTGACACATAACAGATTCTATAAATGACAACATAATTTTCAGAATGACACTAAGGGGTAGTATCATTACCAAAACTGATCCTCATTTTGAAGATGGGAAAACTGATACACAGACAGGTTAACGAGCTAGCTGAGGTCACACAGCTAGTGAGTGGCAGAGCTAGGTTTGAAATCCAAGCAGTTTCTTTTGAAGTGGCTCATGACGGGCTTGCGGACAATCAATGTTCGGAGGGAATGAAGTGGGGCTTTGAAATACATGCCTTGCACACACGTTGACCCTTCCCTATAATGAACTGAGAATCTGAAATTGAATCAGAATGTATTAGGCAATATATTAGAATTAGAGGGTTCTCCTCAAAGTGTGAAGGAGATAAATTTAGAACTTAAAGAGAAGCTTTTCATGGAATAGAGGAAATTTAAGGAACCAGTTTTTTAGGTTAATAATATAATTAATCTTAAAAGAAGTAAAATTCCTGTATAGCAGACCTCTGAGAGTCTCTGAGGGTGAGTGATGGGTTGTGGAGTTGGCATCATTGAGGGTAACCACACTTCTCAGGGCATGAACTTCCTTGTCATGACTTTATCCTTGCAGTTTCCAGGGTTATAGTCCACACCTAATCAGCACTATCTGAGAACACTGTCCTAGGACCAATTCCAGAAAGCTTTTCATGGTAATGGTAGTGGAAAAGAAAGACGAGCAAGCATGTACACAAAATGTTTGCTTCTGATTGAAATAATGAAGGATAAAAATGACCTTCAGTGCTGACAAGAAATCACTGGATAAACAAACCATAGACTCAAACATGTCTTTACAGCCATCAAAGAGCTGTAGGTGCAAAGAAATGTAAAATAAATAGACTCCAGAGGTATCAGTCCTTTTTAGGTAAACGAGGGGTGGACACTTTCATATCAGGGGTTGGTTGTACTGAGGTTAGGGACATTGTGGGCAACAGAGCAAGCCTGCCAGAGTCTTGGCTGGGATAAGAAGAAACAGCCAATTTATTTTTATTTTTATTTTTTTACAAATCTGTGGCTGGTCTTTGGATTTGCATGTGGAGGAGACTTAAATGCAAAGATAATCTACTCTGCCCAGTAATTCTCTCATAGAAATCCTGTGTAATAAACAGAGGTTTGAGTCAGAACTGGGAAGCAGAAAGAAAGTTTGTGATCTTGTAGTCTTATAATTTCAAAATCTTGGGATCTTGAAGTCTCATGGTCTCTCATTCTTGTGGTCTCAGTTTCCTGGCCCTGCAGTTCTGAGGTTCCATAATATCATGCAGTGCACTCTCAAGAGTTTCGTGATTTCAGTTTTGAGGTCTAGCAGCCTGTGGTCTCAAAATCTTAAGGTCTAGCAGTCACGTGGTGCTTTAGGGAGAGGCCTCAACTTATTTAAGTATCTGAAGACATATTTACTGGAATCTAATTAATGGAAGCATATGAGTTTCTATCTAGTGTCATTTCCTTTCAGCCTAAAGAAATACCTTTAGCATTTTGTGTAGTGCAAGTCTACTATCCATTAGTAGCCACTCCACTACTTTGTACTATTGTTCTCCCTGGCTAGAGTGCTCCTGAGGGAAAACGACAGTGTCCACCTTGTCTTCTGCTGTACTCTAGCACTGAGTGGATTGTCTGGTGCAGAGTAAACATGCAAGAGTGTTTCTGGACTAAATGAATAAACAAGAGAAAAGAGGATCCCTCAGGTGGGGGCTAGCGGCTTGGACCCTGTTCCAGGCAGATGCTGAGTCAGTGATGTGAGGGCAGTCGTTTCTAAATAAGCATCCTTATGGTTTTATGTGAACTTATAAAAGGTTCTAATAAAAGGCATGCTGGTGGTTAGATATGTTTGAAAAAGTTGCATACTTAATTCCCATCTAGGAGGGTTGAGGTGCATGTTACTATAGCAAAGGCTCTGCAGGGTCTTTAGTTAAAACTGTTAAATATTGTTTAAATGAGGTCAGTTTCCGATATAGTTTGGCTGTACCCTCACCCAAATCTCAATCTGAATTGTATCTCCCAGAATTCCCATGTGTTGTGGGAGGGGCCCAGGGGGAGGTAATTGAATCATGGGGACTGGTCTTTCACGTGCTATTCTCATGATAGTGAATAAGTCTCATGAGATCTGATGAGTTCATCAGGGGTTTTCGCTTTTGCTTCTTCCTCATTTTCTCTTGCTGTTGCCATGTAAGAAGTGCCTTTCACTCCTGCTATAATTCTGAGGCCTCCCCAGCCATGTGGAACTGTAAGTCCAATTAAACCTCTTTTTCTCCACCCCCAGTCTTGGGTATGTCTTTCTCAGCAGTGTGAAAACAGACTAATACAGTTTCCAAATGGAGGGGGTTGTCTGGGTTGTGAGTTTTGCTGAATCAGACCACCATTCATGGATCAGTACAGATCTATTAGGCGTTGCATGGGCTCCCTGTACTGGACATGTTGATGCCAGGCACATAGGCTGTATAACCCTTTCCTATGAAGAGATTATATCTTCTTGATGATACACATAGTTACCTATAACTGGCAGCACAAAACAAGAATTTTTCTCCAATCACAGGCTTCAAACATGCTCTGTTGTTTTTCCCTTTCCTACCCCTTGACAACAGTTCAGGCAGATTTTGTAATGTGGTCCCTTCAGCTATAACGATGGTCACTTTTTTGGTCCATGTTTCTTTTATTTATTTATCCTTTTTATATATATTTTTATTATACTTTAAGTTCTAGGGTACATGTGCACAACGTGCAGGTTTGTTACATATGTATACATGTGCCATGTTGGTGTGCTGCACCCATTAACTCGTCATTTACATTAGGTATATCTGCTAATGCTATCCCTCCCCGCTCCCCCCACCCCATGACAGGCCCCAGTGTGTGGTGTTCCCCTTCCTGTGTCTAAGTGATCTCATTGTTCAATTCCCACCTATGAGTGAGAACATGTGGTGCTTGTTTTTTTGTCCTTGTGATAGTTTGCTGAGAATGATGGTTTCCAGCTCTATCCATGTCCCTACAAAAGACATGAACTCATCCTTTTTTATGGCTGCATAGTATTCCATGGTGTATATGTGCCACATTTTCTTTATCCAATCTGTCATTGATGCGAATTTGGGTTGGCTCCAAGTCTTTGCTATTGTAAATGGTGCTGCAGTAAACATACGTGTCCATGTGTCTTTATAGCAGCATGATTTATAATCCTTTGGGTATATATCCAGTAATGGGATGGCTGGGTCAAATGGTATTTCTAGTTCTAGATCCTTGAGGAATCGCCACACTGTCTTCCACAATGGTTGAACTAGTTTACAGTCCCATCAACAGTGGGGTTGTGATTCTGAGCAGAGCAGGAACATCTCATTCACCCTTCTGTCTACACAGAGATGAAGGGAAAGCATTAGAATACACATGGCAATGGACTTGACTTGGGGGTCTCTGCTCTGTCCTTTAGGTGTTACAGGATAGGAAGGGACAACAAGCTTGGAGTCTTTAGACAGCAGGAGTTGGGGCCTGAGCTGAGCCTTGAGAGATTTTTTTTTTTTTTAACTTGAAAGATTGCATTATAAAAGTTATACATGCTCCTTATATAAAACAGCCACAAATAAAATCAAACTTCCTTCCCTCCAGTCTTGCTTCTGTAAGATAACCTCTCATGACAGTTTGCTCTGTATACTTCCTGATTTTTTAAAAAATGCACATATAAATGCACATATCCAAACCACAAATAAAGCACACCGATTTTTTTCAAGAGCACCCCATGTGTATTGGCTTGAAGGATTTCGAACAGTCATTTTCAAATATTTCTGTGCTTCCTGTCCCTGACCTGGAGAGACAGGGCTGCCAGGTATGACAGTGCAGGCTACACTCTGTCCAGGAGTGCCTGCCTGAAGGATTTAGTGGGCCTGAGAACCAGCCCGTGTTCTGTTGCCCAACCACACACCCTGGCTATGTGCATTTGGGGAAGGGGCACCAGAGGGAGGGAGGCCTTTTCCTAATTACAGCAAAGGCATTGGCTCTTTGAGAAAGTTCCTAGTTAGTGAAATCCAAGAAGGAAACTGACCAGTCGTTAATTCTGGAACAAGGCTATGGTGTCACCTAAGGCCATGTGTGCAAAGAAGCAGGTGGACTCTATACCAAGGACACATGAGCTGTGAGGTCAGGGACCTCTGGGAACTCGGAAGAACACATGCTCCTGCCCTCTGGAAACTGACAATCCAGGAATGGAGGAAGTCACACACCTGAAATATAGGTGAACAAAAGTCAAATGGAGTGCGGGATGTGGCTGGTATCTGTCTGGGGATATGCTCTTCCAGGCTTTCTGATGGTTAGTGTCACTGCCCTGCTAAAAATCCTTCACTAGTGTGTCTTCCATCACCTTCAGGAGAAAGAAAACCCAAATTTCTTTCCAGGACATGTGAGGAGAGACCTTTGAGATCTGACCCGTGCCCCTGGCACCAGCCCGACTTCCTGGCCCTGGGGTGCTTCCAGGATCCTCTCCCTAACATGCACCTGCTCTCACTGCTCTGTAGCCTCTGGCCTTGGCACATGTTGCTCTCTCAGTCTGGATGTCCTCATGGCCACCTGCTCCGGGTGCTCCTCTCTCTCTCTCTGGCTAGCACTGACTTAGTTCCTAACTGTGGTGATGCCCATGTGGTTTGGGAATTTCCTTCCAAAGACCATCTTTAATCTTCCTTGTAGTTTAAGTGGAGTTGGGAGGAGTGTAGCTGGTGATAGACTCTCATATTCATTCATTCCTAAAACTTCACAGGCAGACAGAAGTGAGAAAGGAGGTCCAGACAGCCCCGCCTGGATCTCAGAGAGGGAGGGCTTCAGGAAGACATATTGAGTTTTTGTACAAATTAAACTTTACATGCGGTGACAAACCATTACATGCTCTGTTGAGGTAGAAAATGGCATTTTTTCTCTAAGCCCTGTTATGTTTGAAAGTTATTTGAATAATAGTATACTTGTACATCCAAATCAATTTCTTGTTAGAATAACTCTACTTTTGAAATACAGTCTTTCAGGACACACATATTTAATCTTGATGGAAGATCATTTCATTTTCTGACACCTTTCAGCTTCGGTGTTCAGTTGTAGTTGGAATTAACACGAATAAGCTCCTAATTGTGTTTTGTGAATCAAAACCTAGAAAAAAATCAAATCTTCCTCAAAAAGAAAATATATTTCACATATATGGTGCCTTCTGGGTACCGTGGAAAGCCTGAGGTTGCCTCAGTCACCTGAGCAGGTTAGACCTTTTGTGCCAGTGTTTGCTGCCAGTGATGGATGAATTTTCTTTCCTGAGGAATGTGGATGATGAAAAATAGTGACCTCTTTGCTTTTCACAGGGTCCTTCCCTCTGCCCTTGCTGCCCCCATCTCCTGATTTGTGAAATTCATCAGGTGTGCACCCTTCTAATGGCTGCTCCAATGAAAACAGTAAAAACCCATCAAGCCAGACCAAGGGGAATGACCTGCTTATATCCAATTGTGTTAACTTTCCATGAACGTGAGTTTTCTGCCCTGTTCTCAGCTTCTTTTGATAGATGATGTAGGGAGCTGACAGGTGAAACTCTCTACAGTATTTATTGTAGCTCGTTGGTGAGGATATTGACACTAAATCAGTGGACCCTGTTTGAAGAACCACATGAAAAACTGAAGGCTTGAATACAAGAAAGGCATTGTTTCATCCAAGAAACTACTATGCTTGACTTTCCATGGACAGATTCAAATTCATAATTGATTGTCTTCCTTCGGCTGCCAGGAATCTCAGAGCCATATTTGCAGTCCAGACTTTCACCCTTGTCTGACCCTGTGAACCCCATATTTATGTATGCTATCTCTTGATTCATCTTTCTACTTTATTTACACTTGTTTCTGATGTTTATTGGATCTATATTTATATTCATATCTCTAGCTCTAGCTCCTTTTATCAAACACATAGAATGAGTGGAACCTGACAAGGTGCTAGCAGGAGACAAGTATTTATGTGTATTTATTGTTTTCCACCACTATCCCATCAGACCTGGTCTGTGGACCATTCTTCCTTGCATCCAAAATGAAATTGCTACACAGTACCATAACTTCTCTTGTCAATCTTAGGTAAAGACATTCTTTGTTCACTTTCAATCACAAGAACAGTCTCATCTTCGTAGTTTCAACGTTCACTTCTGAGTAGTAACAAAAATTCAGAATTTCTTTCAAGTTTCAACTTCCCCAGCCGTGAGCCTACTTCTGGATGGGAAACCTGGTTGAGTGGGGGCACTGAGGATGCAGCCAGCATCGACAGTTTTTCTCTGAATTGCTCTTCTAGCCTTCTCTACCCTCTTTCCCACACTGCCTCTTGCTCCCCCTGAGTAGGATGGAAGAAAGGGGTAGGAAAGTTCCCACCTGCTGAGGTTGCCTTGTCCTGAGAGAGAAGGCAGTTTTGGTCTTTTCAAAATGACCCATCTGGCTTCCATAATGCAGCCCTGGGGCTAAAACACAGGATGTACCTCTGTCCAGCTGTGGGTGGCAGGCAGTTTGCTCCCAGGTTGTTTCAGCCAGCTTTTCATGCATTCCTTTACACCTAGGTGGTGCAGCCATCTCTGTGCCTGTCACACACCAACGATGCAGGTCAAGCTCCACAAATGTTCTTTGTAATACTCTTGCATTTTCCTGACTTCACAATTTGGCCATGGGCCGGTTTATCAGCCAGGAAAGAGAGGAGCACTTAGAGTGCCGCTGAGGAGGGTTCAGTGAAGGGACTGTGAGTAAAGGCGGTGTGGGCAGAGCAAGGACAAAAGATGGTGAGGCTCCTGGACACTAGCAGCATGCCCAGAAAGGGTTGGGAGAGGAAATAGTATATTGGATGTGAAAGACAGGCCACTGGATATGTGTGGTGGCTCAGAGGAGCCATCCAGAGCCAGAGCAGTGGCCAGGCAGGGATGTGTTATGGGTTGAACTGTATCCTTCCAAAGATATATTGAAGTCCTAACCTCTGGTATCTGTGAATGTGGGTTTTTTTTTTTTTTTTTGGAAATAGAGTCTTTGTGATGAAATCAGGCCATAATAATTAAGATGAGGCCATACTAGATTAGGGTGGTCTTTAATCCAATATGACTGGTGTCCTTATAATAGGAGAAGAGACAGAGACAGACTCAGACCCAGAGAGGAGAACACCATGTGGAGATGGAGGCAGAGGTTGGAGTGATGCACCTACAAGTCAAGGAACACCGGGGATGGCAGCAGCTGCCAGAAGCCAGGAGAGAGGCATGAAGCAGGTGCCCCTCGGAGCCACCAGCAGGAACCAACCCTGTCGGCACTTTGACTTCAAACCTCTGTCTTCCAGAACTGTGATAGAATACATTCCTGTTGTTTTAAGCCATCCAAGTCTGTCATAATTTGTTATGGCAGCTCTAGGAACCTAATACCAGTGTGGGATACAAAAATTTTCTCAACTCTGTCCCCCTGTCTTTTCTCATTATGATGCCTATCACTGGCTGGTCCAAACTGGAAGCTGGAAAGCAAGGGAACTGTGATGTCATCCCTGGAGGTCAGCCTCTGGGTACAATGCAGAGCAGAGAATGGATGGAGGGTGACTATAAATGGAGAATAATCCAGGCCTCTATCTTCTTCAAGTTCAGAGTCAGGCGGAAGATGAAGTGAACCCCAAAGGCTCTGGAGAAACTGCTGTCTCAACCCCTCTTTTCCACCCCTTGCACCTGTTTCTGTTGTGAGCACAAGCAGGCTGTGAACACAGCTTGTTCCTCAAAACTGCATCTTGGACCAGAAATTGACTTTTCCCGGAGAACAATGTTATAAACAGGCGAGGAGTGGTATGTGCATGCTGAGGAAAGAGATGAGGTACAAATTAAAAGGCTGGAGAACAATAAACATGAAAAGCAGTTCAACGTCATTTGTAAGCAGGCCAACTCAAGTAAAAATAACACTGAAATGAATTAATTGTCACCCTTCAGGTTGGCACAGAAGGAGGTGATGGCTGGCTCCCAGGGCTGGTGAAAGCAGGGGGAAGAAGACTCGTTCTCTACTGCTGCAGGACTGGCTGTGGATTCGGTGAGGCGTAAAGACCCCAGGACAGTGCTGGCTCCCTTTCTCTTCCTGCTCAGCTCCTTTCCCGACCTCTGCAACTGGCATTGTGAAGCATAAGACAGGGAAAAGTCAAGGTTCAGCATCAGTGTCTCAGTGCTGTGCAGTGTTATTTGCATAAACTTTCCCATTTGCTGATGGAAACCCCTGGCATGTTCAGGTGGAGCATTCTTAGCAGTGTACATACCTGGGGCAGATCAAGTGCTATCATGAGAAAACTGACTGCATTAAATCACACAGGTCTTAAGGGAAGTGGAAGGGCAGGGTAGGGACTGATAGCTAAGAACAACATTTGCACCTTATGACAATTGCCTCATCATTGTAATCCCACTGGGGAAGCGTACACAACTGTGACTAGTGTAGCTGCAGTGTGCATTCTACCTACAGCTCCTCAGCTATTTTCACCATTTCCACCTGTGCCAGCCTGAGGTCTGGTAGCCAATACTTTCATCTCTGTTGCGGCTTGCCCTCAGAGTGCAGAAAACCCCTTTGTCCCTGTGCACAGCCAGCAGGAAGTGCCTATGAATTAATCACCCCGGTAGGGTCAGCCCTTAACCACTGATGAGTAGTTTATGAGTGTTGGTCAAGAATATTCTAGCTCCCCGGCCCAAAAAATTTCTGAACCATATTTTGTGCTATTTACCAGGGCTTCCCCATAGGATTAAGCTTTAATCTTCCACTGTTGTAGCTGGCTGAATAATGGTTGCCTTCCCCTCCCATACCACTTGCCCTCCTTCCTACTCCTGTTCCTTGCACCTCCCTATAGGTAGCTTGTCCTCAGAGACTTGGCTCAAAGTCTGCTTCTGGGGCAATATAAACTAAGACAAGTGGCAAGCGAGGCCTTCTTAGCCCATGTTTTCCAGATATACATTTTGAGAGTCAGGGATTGGGCTAACCTTCGCCACTTGCTCCTTGTTTTTTTGTGTTACTCCATCACCAACAGTTGCACAGCTCATTCATAACGTCCACATAATGAAATCATGTATCTAGCAAGGGTTGATAGGTGTAAGTTATTAACAGTTATTAAATACTTTTATTATACTCACTTAACTAAGCAGAAAATGGGGAACTAAGATTATGTAACTTGTCAGGATCACACAGTAGGTGAAGGAGCCAGATTTCAAACCCAGCACCTATATTTTGAACCCCCGTTTGTAATGACTGCACCATACCGTACCCTTAATAGAATGATGCCTGCTCTACTGTTTTGTATCAAATGTTATTGCCATTCTGCTTATAAGTCTTTCGTTTCATGTAAGTGAACACAAAAATAAGCATACAGGCCCATGGGGATGTAGATGGCCAACTGAAAGGGAGGCCAAATAGGCAGAGCTCTCTAGAGTTCCCATCCCTTTTCAACCAAGAAATTCCATATTCATATGTTATATGAGCACGTTCTCCATAAGATGTCACAGGTAGTGGAGAAGTGTTTGGCAGCCACCAGTGTGGTAAGACATGACCTATTTTGCACTGTAGCTCTGCGGGGACTCAAGTGTGGAAATAGAGTTTTTGGATGGGGGTGTGGGATCAGTAGGAAGCCACGGGAGGAGCAGGAGATGAAGTCACTTGTACCAGAGACTAAGGGATATTCAGAGCAAGAGAGGCTGGTGAGTTTAAAGAGATATTTGGGATGTAACATTTCAAATACAGCACTTACTTTCAAATTCTAGCTTTCACCTTGTTATCTAATTGTGTCCTCCTGTTTTTAATTTAAGGTCCTCAGGCTTCAGATAATTTTTGATATAGCTTGTTGATCAAAGGGAGAAAGTCCTGTTACAAAAATGCTTCTTTGAACTGGGGGTGGGGAAAGGGTGGGTCCCAGTTCCTCAAAGTAGATCGTCCCAAGACTCCACCAATGCATTGGGCAGAGTTTTCTCCCCCATGCCGAGTCCTGCTGCCATTCTTAGGGATTTCAGCATCCTTGCAGTGATCACTTGCATGCTCTGGCCCCTCAGAATCCTGATCTCCTCAACTCAGGAAGCCTTCATCTCCTCTCCACTTCAGCTGTCTATTCCCGTGGTCATACCCTTGCGATCTCTTGGGTCTCTTCCACTCTGGGATCTCAAACGACAGTAATACTCTGACCACACCTTGCATTTTTCTGTCACTCTCCCTGGGTTTGTCTCACAGCATCTGCTCTTTGTCTACATTGAGATTTCTAATTCCTTAATTCATCGATTGTCTTTGTATTTGCTCACTTCCCTCTCAATCTTGTCCTGACCTTGGGTCTATCGTCTCAATCTCTCTCTTGCCAACATCTTCACTCCCTTTACCTAATCTGCCCTTCGGTGCTACCCATACTCCCACATGGGGTCAACCTGGCCCTCCACCTTCTCTACTCTTGCCTGGGCTACCTGCTAAACACTGCTGGGCACAATTATACAATGTTACTGTTTGAGTCACCAGAAACTCATGGTCTGATACCTGAATTAGGTGCTCAACTCTGCCTGGAAAGAACATGTGTCCTGGGCAGTGCTCTCCCCCAATCCTCTCAAAAACTCTTACACTGTCTTCAACCTCCTATGCCATCACCTCTCCTTTTACCACTGGAGGTTGACCTGGCCTCCCACTGATGCTCAGAAGAGGATTCTCATCCAGGAAAGGATTTTTGTCCCACCTTCCAAAACCACCTGCAACCCTGCCCAGCTCTGTCTCCTTCCCTCTGGTCTCTCTTCTTGTGTAGGGTCACTCACTGAAGCTGGATGTTTTCCTCTTATTGCAAAATATGCAAACAAATGGTGTTTGCATATTTTGTTCCCTCTACCTGACTAATGCCACTTGTTCTTCTCATCTTGGAATAGTCCTTTGATCACCCTCCACCCCTCCTCTTCTCATTAGCTCAGTAAGTCTCCTTTTCAGTTTCTCTATTTCTAAGGTCCTACCTTATAAGTTTAATACTTTCATGAGCTCAAAGCATTAAACCAGTGGGGGCCAGGGCAGAGGTGAGAATTGGGTCTCCTGAGTCCCCTATTTCACTCGTGCAACAGGTTACGCTCTGTTCCAAATTGCCACCTGATGCGTCTTAAAAACCTTGGCCTCTGAGGAGAAATTGAGTTTTCTCAACTGTCATTAACACTGACCTTTTTAAATACAGCCCAGAAAGAAGCAAAGAGGATTTGTCTCTTGATTTCAACCCTGTGAACCTTAGCTACAGAATTGTGTTTGGGGAGCTTGTTCTTAGTAAGCCTATTACAAAAATAATGCAGCTACATAATTGTAGGGGGAAAATGAAATTTTATTCTCTTTCTGTGATGGCCTTGAGGGAAAATAGAAGCAAACAGAAAATTCTCTACTTAGGAACATAACCAGAACCTCCCCCACGTGCTATGTAATTTAGTTATGAGGTACCTTGAAAAAAAGGAGTCTATTTATCTTAAGCCCCTAAAGAAATGTCTTCACAGAGAGATTATTCTAGTGAAATTTATTTTGAGGAATTATTTAGAGAACATCAGTTTTTACTACCCATTAATCAGATTTCATTTGCTGTTACTTTGGTTTGTCTTTAGTTACGGGCAATTATTTTAAGACTGCTGATTGCCTGCTCTAAAGGATTGGATTTTTATGTTATAAAAACATTCCAAATGATCTATTGGCCCGAACACTAGCCCAAATGCTGTTGGGGAGTACTGGGAGAATTCTGGGAGGCAAATCACTTTAAAGTCGATTGGGCTTGGTCTGGGCTGTGACAAAGAAGGATGAAAATGGTGCTGCACAGGAGGTGTGCTTCAGAGGTGGAACATTTCTCAAATGTGGCAGCAGTTTTAAAGGCAGCGGTGGAGTGGGTTGAATCTCTGGAGAAGGAGCATGATCCAAGCCCGCTTTTGGGGAGGCCAGATCCCACAGCCTGCTGGGAGGGGTGCTATGCACCTACCCCCACCAGCTCCTCTGCGCCTCCCTTCAGCTTCCCTCCCAGGGCTCTGGGAAGAGCCCAGATAAAAGGACACATCCTTACATGTCCCCAGCAATTCTCTCTGGCAGAAATTATGCCCCTCATTCCCCAAAGTCAACATCAAGACAGACCTGAAGGGCAAACAGACACAAAGGCTGGATCCATTCATCCATGGTTTGATCTGATTTGTAATGCTGGACCTTGAGCAAGTCATTTTAATGCTCCGAGTCTCTGTTTTCTCACCTGTACGATGGAGAAATAAGAATATTTGCACTTCATGGAGTGGTCATGAGGAATCAATGAGACACTGCATATACAGCATACAGCCTGGTGCATGGCCTCTAATAGATACGCAGTGCATGCCATTATCATTTGTATCTGCTAAGTGGGCTAATAATCTCCATCTCAGAGACTGCTGTTGTAATGATTAATGACATGACTTCGGTGAAGGACTTAACACAGTGTTGGGCACACAACACACTCTCACTATGGGGTAGCCATCGATATAAGTATCGGTAACTGCTCGGGAAGGTTCCTGTCCACCTTCCTGAGCTCACCTCTGCCCACCCTCCTCCTCATTCATGTGCTCCAGCCACCCTGGCCACAGTCTGTCCCCCGACACTCCAGGCTTGCCCATTCTCCCCTTGCCTGTCCCTTGCGTGTGTCTCAGTGGCTCCTCCTTATCGCTCAGGTCATTAGTCTAAAGTGTTTTCTGCAGAGACTACCTAGGTTAAAGAGCCTCACTGCCAACCTTTCCCCCCTCACTCACCACCCCTGAGCCATGTCCATCCCCTATCCTATGTGATGGAGCATGTACCATCATTGATTTCACTTATTATCTCTTTTCTCCTACTAGACTGGATGTTCCATGACAATAGGGATCTCTCTTATTCACTGCTGCTCCCCAGGGCACAGTACAACGCCCAGCAGAGATCACATGCTCAAAAAAATACCTTCCCCACCTTCACCCTGTTGAGTCCCTGTTGAGAGCCCCTACCTCCTCCCCTGCCCCCAGAAAATTCATTTTGCAGTCAACATCTTGGAGCCTTCAGAATGCTTAGTGTTCCCTGGAACAGGCCATATAAGAAACTTCACAGCACTAGGCACTGAGAATGTGCAGGAGAAAACCTCCCCAAGGATAAAAGAAGTTGAATCTGCAAGTAGGGCTTGGGGAAATTGGGTTAGATAGAAGAGGGAGTTCCATCTTCCAGGAAGGAGGTAGTGGCAGCCAGATCCTCCTAGGGTACCTTCCTGCCCAGAGAGAGGGGAGAGGAAGACACCCTCACTTCCTGGGCATGAGCGCTGTGAATTGCTGTGAACAGCAGCGTCATTGGATGCTTCTGGCCAGGAGCTGGGCTCCCAGGGCTGGGCTCCTTCAGCAGGGGTGGGAGAGAGGGGTAGAGATGCAGTCTGTAGCTATGGAAAGGCAATGTGTGAGCCCCAATGATGATTCAGTCTAGAAAATGTGGATAGCCTCATGGATAAACCAGAGAGTGTGGGAGAGACAAGAGAGAAGGAAACAGTATTGGGGGTAACCAAAATAGTCAAAATAGAAGGACCACAGGAGAACAAGATGAATTTCTGTGTTTAACAGGTATAGGACACTCATCCATGCATCCATCCATCCATCCATCCATCCATCCATCCATCCATCCATCATCCATCCATCCAAATACTTAAAGATCTTTTCCTCTTTCCCTCCCTCCTTTCTTCCCATCTTTCCTCTTTTCTTTCTTCTCCCCATCACTTAGCCTTAGAGCCAATCACCTGCTGGCTGCTGGGAGCATAAATAAGTGCCTAATCCAAATGCTTAATGAGTGAGTTGAAATGGGGAGGGGGAGATAAGCAGGGTCAAGCCAGAACATGAGGTACCTTTCTGAAAAAATTTAAAAGAGCTTCTTTCACTAGTAAAAAATAAATCAATGTTAGTACATGGTCCCACCTGAACAATGGTGCCCAGAAACCATGACTCACCCTGGGGAAACTTTCCAGAGCCCTGGCAGGCAGCACATGTCCCCTTTGGATGCTGAAGAGCACAGTCCAATATCCCTGCCTGTTCCTCAGCCCTTGGCTCAGGCAGCTGAGTCAGGATCAGAGTCAGAAGCAGGGTGCTGGGAGTGGAATCGCATCTCCTGGAGCAATGGTGGGCAAGAGAAGTGACATTGGGAGAAGGCACAGCTGCACACACAGGTGAGTCAGTGACAGCCTAGAGGCTTTCTCTCCTGAGTGAGCACACTGTGCCTGGGCTGGCTGGGCCCCGTGGGTTTGTTGGTGGCAGCTCATTGCTACTGCCCCAGGACACACCTAGCTGGGAATCCACACACTCTCCAGTGTTCTCTCAGACAAGTGTGTATCTGAGAACCCAGTGGCATTCTTTAGGTGTGGTGACCTTGTACAGTGTGCAGTCTGAACATCCATAAATACCAGCCCTCCAGATAAGTAAAAACATATTAATATAAATGGCATGACATGTCCTTAGACAGAGGTGAGTAGAGGGTTGAAAGGGGGCACAGAAGAAGGCACTGATATTGCTTCCTGAAGCTCCCTCAAATTCTCTTGTATTGCTCATGCCAGGGGCTTCTGAAGAGCTTCTCAAGCCATCAGGATGCCTCCCTCTTCCCTGTCCAGCAGGTCCTTACTTGGCCCCATCTGCCTTTGCATTTTGATCCTGACCTTGCCTAGCTTTGTTGGGGTGCATCCCTGGTTGTGGGCTTTCTATCTTCCTTTCTTTCTCTTTCTTTTTTGTTTTGAGATGGAGTTTCACTCTGTGGCCCAGACTGGAATGCAATGCTGTGGTCCCGGCTCACTGTAACCTCAGCCTCCCGGGTTCAAGCAATTCTCCTGCCTCAGACTCCTGAGTAGCTGGGACAAAGCATTTCTACTAACATGTGCACATATATTAGAAGGTAGAGTGGAGTAGTTGGGAAAGATAAAACAAAACAAAAAGCATTGATTCTGAGGCCAAGACCTGGGGGTTTGAATCTTGGAAGTAGCTGCCGTAGTAGTTGTGTGATCTTGGCCATTATAGTAGACAGAATGATGGCCTTTGGAAGATATCCACATCCTAATTCCTGAAACCTTTGAATGTTATCATGTATGGCAAAAGGGACTCTGCTGATGTGATTAAGAATCTTGAAATGAGATTATCCTGTATATTGCAGGTAGGCTCAATGTAATCACAAAGATCCTTATAAGAGGGAATGGAGTTGAAGAGGAGAGATGTGGTGATAGAAGCAGAGGTGAGAGAGAGAGAGAGATTTGGAAGATGCTACACTACTGGCTTTGAAGAAGGAGGGAGGGGACACAAGCCAAGGGATGCAGGAGGCCTCTAGAAGCTGGAAAAGGCAATAAATGCATTATTTCCTAGAGCCTTCGAAGGGATGTGGCCATGCACTAACACCTTGATATTAGCCCAGTGAACCCATTTAGGCTCTCTGACTTCCAAAACTATAAGATAAGGAATCTGTATAGTTTTAAGCCACTAAGTCTGTGGTACTTTGTTATAGCAGCAATAGGAAACCAATATAGGCAGTTGCTTTACCTTTTAGCTTCAGTTAGCTCACTTCTAATAAGAGGAGAGGAGGTAAACTAGGGATTGATTTCCCTGTAAGGGGGTTGTGTGGATGAAATGAGGTAGTGAACTTGCAGTGGTCAGCTGATAGCGAAGAGGGAGGAGGAAGCAGAGAAAGGCCTTCAGGATGAGGTACTCTGGACAGGGCTTCTCAAACTATCTGTGCTGAAGGCCCCCTTCCTTCATTTTAAAATAAATTTCAATTCTTTGTGGATCAATGCTTTTACAAAATACAATAAAGATGAATCATTAGAAAAAACAGCTACCAAAATTCAAGCCTGCATTTCAAAATTATTAGATTCAATAGTCATAAAATTGTGCTGTGTAATGGCTCTAAATGTTTTTGAACATGTTCACTTTCTGTGCTTACCTCACTTTCTGTGTGTGGGTAACAAATAGTTTGGTGGTCGTCCCTGGTCCTGGCCCATACTCTGAGTCTCCTATTATCTGGAGGTGAGTATAAGTTGCAGTCAAGGCCTGGGGAAGTCAAACTGCTTTATAGATGAGGCCAGGGCCAGATTGAATTTTGAAGTATGAATAGGCATTCACCAGGAAGAAAAGAGCAAAAAACAAAACAGGAGAAGAGCATGTTGAAAGGAACCAAGGGGAGGGGTGTGTCATGTCTCAGATGTGAACTTGCGTGACATTTTTGATGGACAACATACTGAAATTTGACCTGTTTTAGGATCTTGACAAAATAGGAGTAAAATATACTATGGTGTTAATGATGAGAACATTACCTCTCAGCTGAAAACCCCTCAGAAGTTTCCCCCTACCATTAGGATCAAGTGACAACTCTTAGTGGAGCATGGAGCCTGTGCAAACTGGAGAGCCCTGGTCTTTCCTCTTGCTTTAACGTCTCCTTGTCCTGCTCCAGCCCCAGTGCTCCAGGTCCACTGGTCTCCCTTCTCATTCTCACAGGCACGTCCTGCTCTAGGACCCTGTCATGCCGTTTCTCGGGCTGGCATGCACTTCCAGTCTTCTCCTTGCCAGGCCAGCTTCTCTCTGTCCCTCAGGTCTCAGCTTGAATGACAGTTGCTTAGGGGATCTTCTCTTACATCCCAGCTTTTGTCTGGTTACGTGTTCCAATAAGCACCTGAGATAGAGTTTTGCCTGTCTTAGTGCTCGGTAAATACCTAGTGGATGAATGAAGAAGCACATTACATGTCTCACTTTCCAGCAGATACCACAACTGCAGTGAAAGCTCTATGTATTTATCTGTTTAATGTCAATATTCCCACTAAACTATAAGCTGTATAAAGTCAGAGATCGTGTCTATTTTGCCCTTCACAGCGCCTTATACATAGTAGATGCTCAATAAATACACATTGAATGGATATGTGAGTGATTGAAAAGTTCAGTGATGAGCATTGGGTTGGATTGGTGGAGTAAAACCTAGGGGAAGAGATTAATTGTCTCCTTGGAGTTGCATCAACAATATCTGTCATCCAAAGGGCTCCCTCTTATCCAAAGCCTTCTGCTGTGGTTGATGGTGTGATCCAATGATTACAAGAAATGAAGCAACTTTTCAGATCACAAGAAGAGTCAGTGAGGGGAAGATTACATTTTCCAGATAAGCAAAGGCAACCAATCTGTTTATGCTTAATGATTTTATTTTAAGAGTGTCCTGGACATTTTCTTCAGGTAGTCACAGAAAAACCACATTCAATTAGGCTCTGTTCTCTAATACTAAAACAACAACAAATGAACAAATAAAACCCATAATAAAAATAAACCAATAACAGTTAACAAAAAAACCAACCAACCCAACTGTACAAAACAACCAGAAGACATCAACAACTCTTTTCTTAACAACTTCCCCCAGGACTCATGTAAAATACAGAGAAGTAGATCCTTACATGTATTAAGTGCTCTCTATATATTAACAGATGTGACTTTTGTCCTCTAAGATGCAGATCTCATCCCATGGCCCTGGCATGGCAGGATCTATAGCTTCTTGGAGTGGATTTAACAGCTATAGGGCCTCCTTGGGGAGATGGGACCAAGTTAGGATTATAGTTGTTGAATGTCCCTGACTTGATGTGATGTGCCACTTTTAATGCAAGGACCAAGGAGGACTCTCTGAAGCTGTCTGCCCTGAGCCATCAGATGTAAGGTACATTTCCAGCCATGAGTATACAGTAAAGTGACAATCTTTTCCTTTGTTGGGGGACAATCACGGCTTCATTAAAGTATTAATTCCTCAGGGACAGTAGGCAGGGTTTCTCTTTAGAGACTTTATGATTTCTAAGGTAGGGTCAGCACTTAGTCATGCCGATTACAGGCTCACTGACAGGCTAGTCCCTGTAAACACTAGTTTATAGTCCCTAAGAAGAAAGATGATCAGTAGAAAGAGGCCAATAGGAAGGGAGTTGGGAGACCTGGAACTTAGTCCTAGATCCACGATCTTTCTGAGCCCCTCTGGTTTCCACCCATTCTGCTGATTGCTGGGGGTTGCTGTGAAAATCAACTGAGTTGATGAACATGGCCATAGAAAGGAAAGTCCCAAGGAGCAATATAAAGGTGATTCACTGGTTGTGTAGGTGGATTTATCTGATAATACACATAACATAAAATTTACCATCTTCACCATTTTAAGCGTACAGTTCAGCAGTTACATTCACATAGTGGTGCAGTCCATCTCCAGAGCTTTTCTCATCTTGCAATACTGAAACTCTATACTCGTTAAACAGCAACTCCCCATTTCTCCCTCTCCCCAGCCCCTAGCAAACACCCTTTTACCTTCTGTCTCTATGACTCTAGATATCTCACGTAAGTGGAATCATGTAGCATTTGTCTTTTTGCAATTGGCTTATTTTACTTAGCATAAGCTCCTCAAAGTTCACCCATACTGTAACATGTAGCAAAACCACATTTTATTTGTGTGTTCTTCTGTCAGTGGACGCTCAGGCTGCTTCCACATTGTGATGATTATGGATAATACTTCTATGACTATGGGTATACAAATAGCTCTTCAAGACTCTGCTTTCAATTCTCTTGGGTATACACCCAGAACTGAAATCACTGGATCATGTGGTAGTTATGTTTTCAAGCTTTTGAGGAACTGCCATACTGTTTTCCACAATGGCTGCTTCATTTTATATTCCCATCAGCAATACACAAGGTTTCCAGTTTCTTTACATCCTTACCCACACTTATTACGTTGTTTTTTTTTTTTTTTTTTTTAATAGTAGCCATTCTAATGGGTGTGAGGTGGTATCACATTGTGGATTTGATTTACATTTCCTGAGTGATTAGTTATGTTGAACATCATTTTATATGCTTGTTGGCTATTTGTATATCTTCTTTGGAGAAACATCTGGTCATGTCCTTTGTCCCTTTTTAAAATCAAGTTTTTGTTGTTGTTGTTTAGTTGTATGAGTTCTTTATACGTAACTTCACCTTATGTATCTGATTTTCTTGCAATCCAAGCCAAACTTATCTGATTTGAGAAATAAAGAAGTCTTTATTTCCCCAAGGGTCATGAAACGAACTCATACTTTCTGTTCATGGATTATCTAATTTCATCTTCACAGCAATCTGTGAATACGTTATTACTATCACCTTCACTTTAGGGAAGAAGAGACTAAGGCCACAAGGAGTCATTGTCCTTGACCAGGTCACAGGTAGTAACTGATAAAGCCATTAGAGCTGGTACCTAGGTACCTAGCCTGTGCTCTGAAACTGCTCCTGTCTGCTTTGGCCAGTGCAGAGATCCCTGGGTGAGTTCTCACGGTCTGAATGACATATTCTGTACCCTCTGGATAGCCTGGTGGTCTACCTTTAGACATTATCCTGATCTCTTCCCATCCCTTGCCAAGAGGCACTTCAACGTGACCCAAGTTTGTGAGTCTTAACTTAGACCAGACCTGAGACTAGTTCTTGGAATCAGAGATTCATTCATTCGTTCATTCATTCATTCTACAAATATTTGTTGAACACCTACCAAGTTTTAGGTATTAAAGCAGATTATCCGGGATAAATAAGACCCAGTTCTTCCCAAGTTGCTTACACCTAGTGGGGGAGACAGACACAAAAGGCATGTGTATTGTTAATTTTGTGCGTCACTTTTACTGGATCATGGTGTCCAGATATTGGGTCAAACATTATTCTTGGTGTGCCTGTGAGGGTGTTTTTGGGTGAGATTAACATTTACATTTGCAGAATGATTAAAGCAGATTGCTCTCATGAATGTGGTGGGCCCCATCCAATCAGTTGAAGGCTTGAATAGAACAAAAAGGCTGATTAAGAGGGAAGTCCTCCTGCCTGACTGCTGACCTGGGACATTGGTTCCTTCCTTACTTAGGGCAGAAACAATGACTTTCCTGGGTTTCAAGCCTGCTGACTGCAGATCTTGTGACTTGTCAGCCTCCATAATCATGTGAATGAATTCCTTGTAATAAATCTCTCTCTCTCCCATCCCCCTCTTTCTTACACATACACACACACACACACACACACGCACACACATACACACACCCTATTGCTTCTGTTTCTCTGGAGAACCCTGACTAATACAGCACAGTTACGAAGCAGAGCAGCTAGCCAGTGGCGGAGGCATCAGTGCTCTGTCACAAAGGCTCTACCAAGACAGGAAAGTGGGCCTTTGATCCCAGTCTGGGAGACCTCAGGGCACATGCCCTCCCTTCCTTGCATCAGCAGCCTCCATAAGGGCAGCACTTCTCTGGCCTGGTAAATTCCGGGGGCCATGGCTTCTATAACGTCTAAAGCTTTCAGGTATATTGGCAGATGCATGGACTTGTGCACTCAATAAATGTGCCTTGAATACCCTTTGTGGGATGGATCCTGTTCTAGGAATATAGTCTTGAGGAATGCAAATTCAGAAGCCCCTCCTCCTATGAGGCCTATGGTGTAGCAGACATGGGAGACTAGGCAATAAGAAAATAATAAGACGTTCCATGAAGACAATCGGTTAGGCATTGTGTTGGCTTCTTGAGTTAGGTGAGAATCACATTCCAGGCAGTGGGAAGAGCCAGGATAAAGAGAGATACAGAAAGGACGATGATGGAGCTGGACCTGCTGAGCATGGACAGGATGGTTTAAGGTGAGACCAGAGAGCTGGGCTGGGCCCCTGACCATGAAAAAAAGCTTGTATTTTATTCCAAGTGTGAAGGAAAGTCTTTGGAGAGTTTGGAGTAGAATATTGTGGTCTGATTGATAATGAAATAAAATGTCTCTCTGTTGCAGTTGTCTAGACAAGAGGTGATGGTGACCAGGACTTAGGTGGAGACAAAAAAAGAGGGGCATGCATGTGCAGGCTTGGGATATATTTTGGAGGTAAAGTTGATTAGAATTGCTGATGAATACTGGGGAAAGGAAAAAGAAGAATGAACTTGAAGAAGAAGCCCTAATCTAGGAAGTGGTGATCTGGCTGTCTCTGAGGTGAGCAGAGGCCCCAGATTGGAATCAGCAAGGGTACTGACCACAGAGAGGGCAAGGCCAGTAGGTTTTGAGCTGAGGCCTGTCACGCCACTTTCTTTAGTCCATCCGAGCATTGGGTTAACAGTTTCTAGTCTCTTCCTTAGTTGTCCCATTAGCTGGACCAGCGCTGTCTCTGGAAACACTTTAGATCACCAAGGAAACATGGCGCCATCTTCTGCTTCTCTTACATTGTCTTAAGACCTGCATACACCTCTGCTTCCCTGAGAAGGGGTGCTGCTCAGTTCCCGGGCCTCTCAGGTGCTGGGCAGAGGTCACTGCATGCCCCTGGGAGAGCTGCCCATAGGACACACTGTTCCCCTAATGTATCAGGCTCCTCATACCTCTGCCCCATCATGCTGCACTCTGTGCCTGGAAGACCTTTCCCCTCGTCTGAAGACTGACTCAAACATCATGCAGCGGCCCTTTCTGACAGCTCCTCCCACTCCAGGCCTCTCCTCCTTGTATCCACAGCCTCTTGGTACATGTAATAATTGTACCTTAACTGAAGAGTCGTCCTGCATGAGCTGGTGGATTTCCAGAGGGCGGGGACCATGTCTAACTTATCCAGCCCACAGCCCAGGGGGCTCAATCATTGTTTGGATGAAAACAGCAAAAAGAATTCATTGTTGGGTACAGCAGTAGTGGGCTGGGGAGAGCAACTTGACTTTTCCAGAGATGTCTGGCTTCTCTTCCATAAACCATGCTTCATGTACCAGCAGTACAGATGATAATAGACTCCAACTTTATCTTCATTTCTCTGATTAGGAAGATCTACTTTGAGTTAAGGTTGTAAATGAGGTGCTGTGACTGCTTCTTGAATAAAAGACCAAAATTTGCTTGAACTTAGGTGATAAGTATTTTACTTTTACGACATGTTTGGCATTATGTTCAAAGTAGAATACATTAGACGTTCTTATAATACAGGCTCAGTGTTGGGCTAAAATTCAAATGTGCTTGCACAAATGGGAAAAAGTCTGGAGGCTTTAATCACAGCTTGTGATTCAGCCTGATTGACAGTGTTTCCATTTCAAAAAGTCTCTGTTTTTCATGTGAAATGAATGATTCTTTTTTCATTTTGTTCCTGTAATAGGAAATGTTCTCATTGTGGAATGAAATCTCTACAAGCATCCCATTAAATACTAAAATGTTACTGCTGTGTCTGAGTGAAATTACCATCCAGGGGAGGCATCGGATTGTAGGTGTACAATACTAGAGTATGTTTTCCCAAATTGCTGAGCTTGGAGGCAATTTGTTCATCTGAGGACACATGTAATCAGCATCCTTGTCCTTCCTCTCCTTCAAGTGAAACCTTGGTTTGCACATTAGCTGGGCCTCTTCTGGATGTCAGCTCTGGCAACTCCATTCCCTCCACTTCAAGTGAAGAAGGACTAGTAGGAAAAATCTCAGAGTGAGTTTCTGAATCCAATCCCAGAGATAAAGCCAGGCAGCAGGACCAGGGGTGGCCTGGAGTGCCACTCCAAGCTAGTGAGCCTTTACTTTCTGTCATTTATCCATGTTTTCTCTCTGCCTTTCTGACTTACAGTAGTCCAACCATCTTTGTTGCACAGTTCTCACAGTGGAACAGGGTCATTGCTACCACTCCCAAATTTGCATGCATGAAACCAGCCACTCAGAGAGAGTCTGACCTCTTTCTCAGTCTTAAATGCAGTGCCCTTCCTTGAACCAGTCTCTAATAGCCATGAGTGGGTCACATTATCCCATAGAGCTTCTGCTACAACCCTGAGATCGGGTGAGGGAGGGTCAATTCCTAGGAAAGCAGTAGGAAGAATGTAATCCAGGCTGCACCCATTACATTGATAACAAGGACCCAGATCCACTCTACAATGGAGAACAGACTTAGTGATGCCTACCATGTTGGAATTCACATTCTGACAATGAAGCCCATAAAGACCTACTGGTGGACAAGGGGTTATGGCAGGACAGAGAACATATATTTCTGATTCTATGTGGAGCTGTGACCAGATGTAAATCCCAGATGCTTGCCATCATATTCTTAGGGCTTGTGCAGTTGATTTGTCTTGGCAGAGGGGCATGGGGAGATGTCGCCACTACTCCCAAGCCCAGTTTCCTTTCTGTCCCTCAGACTGGATCCTCACTAGGGAATATTTGCCGTAGACCAGGAGCCTCCAGCCTCACTGATAAAGTTGTTGACCCTCAAAAACATGGTTTCTATACATCTTCTAGATGTGGTATTGGGATTCAGAAAGGCAATTTGCTAAGGTCACACAGAGGGAAAGAAGGGGACTGGGATTAGCATTCACATATTCTTATATCTAAGGCGTATGTTTATTCCATAATACCACACTGTTCCCAGGGACAATGGATAGAAAATAGGCCTATCGTGAGAAAGGATGTAGAAGTGCATGGATGGACAAGGTATCTCTTGGGTTTTCTAGCTGCTAGGACCTCACGCTGGCTTAGAATCCTGTTCTATGCCTTGTGGAAGCTCACAGACCTCCAGTGGATGTTGTTAATTTCTCAGGGGCTTATGTGTCCACTGTTCTTTCATGGGTCAGGCTCTTGGGCCTGTGGGTGCTTTTTCCATGTGGCATAGCATCGACCCAGACATGGAGACACTTTCCTTTTATTAGGTAATTCTCTGACCCTAAGGTTTTGTTAATGTCAGTGTAGCAGCCTTCCTGAGGATTTAGAAGTTTCCTTCCAAGGATGTAGACAATCTTCGTTTGAATTAGTAACTCCCACACTTTATCGTATGGTCACTACATTCAGCGACATTTCCACTCACCCTGTATTCCACAGAGTCCTGTTGCTTCTCACCATCTCCAGCATTCACCTCTCTCTATTTCCTACTTTTTCTTGAGTTTCAGGGTAAAACATATTTTCTCATGCCTAAGAGCTGCTAGATCTAAATCCTGTTGCTATTCTCAGCCTCTCTTAGAACTCCTGGGTGGAACAAGAGCTTCTGTTCATGAAAAGCTTCCTTCATCTCTGCCCTGTGAGCTACTATCTCTCTTTTCTGCAGGTCCAGCCTTGCTTGTCTACCTGCAATTGCTGCTGCAGTTTGCAGCCACTCACATCAGTATCTGCTGTTGGAGATCATTTTTCTCTGATGGCATTGGCTTGGCCCTCCCTGCTCGGGGCCTCCAGAACAGCCATCCTTGAGGAGACAGAGAAGGCATTTCTTCTAGGAGGAGCAGCCAAGAAAAAGTGTGGTGGCAGGACTGACTGAGGGGTGTGCAAGGAACAGTGGGGACTGGGGCTGAGGGACCTGTTGTGTTGAGGGAAGAGAGATGGTAGATGACACAGGGCCCTGCTAGTCTGGAGAGGGCTCCATAGTCTGCGCAGGGGATAATGGAAGGACTTGTCTTTAGCTTTTGGCCATGCATGGAAAGTAAGGGCTAATTCTTAGACATATTTTTGTCTTCAGCCTTAAGTATAGTATCTGAGTCATAGAGGCAAATGATAAATACGTGCTAAATAAATGAAGAAGCACAGAACAGGTTTTGTCAACTGTGAAAGTGATTTAAGGCATTAGAGGATAGGTGGGTCCAGGAGGCCATTTTGTAATCCCTGGAATCACACTCTGTAGACATCTACCTTAAGGTCAGCTCTGGGTTAAAAAAAGGTCTGTCTCTGCTCCCCACTGGGCAATCGCTGGGGACCAGAGCTGAGTGAGCCCACAGGACCTGGACTGGTGAGGCCCCTCAGCCTGCAAGCCCCGAGGGAGTTACCCTACTTTATTCAGCGTTGTATCTCCAGCCCCAGCACACATGGGGCTTTTGGAGTTCATGAAATGTGCCCCAAAGGAAATTCTTCCAAATAAAGAGTGTTGTGGCCACCGGGTGGTGCCATTGTTCCAGCCAAAGCCCGCAGAGCCTACTGGGAAGACTGCATTGTTTGGAACTTTGAGTTGAATCCAAAGTTCTTTAGCATATCTGTCAGGCTCTAATCTGAATGCAGTATATTCTCATCCCATAACAAGGGGATTAACAACACAACTGTAGTTAATTTGAATTGAGAAAGTCTATTTCAGAAAGCAAAATTCCAAGATCACTCTTTCCCTCAGCCAGCTAAGAAGGGCCCAACTTGTTGATCAGGGCAGGTTCTGCACAAACTGGCAAATCGGCTTGCAGGCTGAACTTCCTACACAGCCCACTACTGTGCTGATTCACAGAACTGCAGAACTCACCAAGCATTCCGGCCCCTGTGCACTATCTTGGTACCCATCATAAAGGCAGCTGGGGACAAATAGAGGAAGGATCCTCAACCTAAATTCCCCTCACTCCTTCCCCAGCACTCTTTGCTTGCAAGCTCTTGGTGTAAGATGCATCTCTACTCTTCTCCATATGTTCATATCCTACCTTTCCTTTAAGGTTAATTTCCCAAAGAGGACTTTTGTGTGCCCCCTGCTCCTAAAACCAGGACCTTCTCTGAATCCTGGAAGCACTCTGACCAAATGGGATCTGAGAAACAGCACTGTGACCCACATTTTTCTGTATCTCTTGTTTCTTGACTCCTGATTAAGGTGGTAATGCCCTTGAGGACAAACTTCATTTCTTGAGTTTGTTTTGTTCCTGCACACAAAAAGCACTCAGTAGATATTTATGGATGTTGAAGAGCAAAGTAAAACATACTGCTTCATATTCAAAGGGCTGGAAGATGCTTAATAGCTAAACATAAAAAGAGAGAGTTCTGTGGGTCTTGTTCTCAGATAGCTATAGATTATGATTTTAGATTAGAATCTATACACTAGCAGTATGACTTTGTATTAATATTATTATTAGAAATAACATTAATAATAAGTACATTTACTGAGTACCTAATAAATAGTAATCACTGTGCTATGCTTTTTACATATCTACCTTATTTAGTTTTCCCAACAACCCTGGGAGGCATTATTTCCATTTTCCACAGGGGGAAGAGTAAGGCTCAGGAAGATTAAGTAATCTGCTCAAGTTTCTAAGTTAGTGCTGGCTGAGCTCTGTGGAGTTGACTGTGGGACTGGAAAACCCAAGCTGCCTTTCAGGATCGTTGTTCATAGGGACCCAGTCCCATAGTGGGTGTTGGGGTCATGCAAAGAAGCTACACTTAATTAGATCCGACTGTTAAAGAACTCAAGGGCACAGAGAACACTATGGCTGGAGGAGCAGCAGCCTAGGATGATGGCCAGAAGCAATGCATCTTGGAACTTTTATAGAAGTGAATCCCTAAATTATCCTTCAGTAGGAACTAGACAAAGCTCAAAGTACAATATTCTTGCCCAGCAGGGCATGTGCAAGGAAAGCGTATCATTGCTTATATGGTATGATTTGGAGGCCACCTGGGAGACTTTCCTATCCCCAAATATCTTCCTTTCTTGCCTGTTACGATGCCCTGAATGCCACCATTAGTTCTTATTTCCTTTGAGTTTTAAGTGTTTTTACGTTTCTCAACATTCTTCATGATCTGTCAAACCTGGTAAGGGATGAGTTGAGAGCCATTTGGAGAAGGATGAGTGCTTGGAAGTGGCAGGGGACTGGGCTTGCTTTGGCTGTTGGCTTCTCCTGCCATGGTTGGTGATGAGGCCAGCATGCAGGCCAAAAATCTGTTAAACAAACATAGCAGGTATTGCTAGCAATAAAGATGGAAGAGAGAACTGTAATCCCAGCACTCTGGGAGGCCAAGGCAGGCAGATCATGAGGTCAGGAGACTGAGACAATCCTGGCTAACACAGTGAAACCCTGTCTCTACTAAAAATACAAAAAATTAGCCGGGCGTGGTGGCGGGAGGCTATAGTCCCCGCTACTCAGGCGGCTGAGGCAGGAGAATGGCGTGAACACAGGAGGTGGGGCTTGCAGTGAGTCGATATTGCAACACTGATCTCCAGCCTGGGCGACAGAGCGAGACTCCATCTCAAATAAATAAATAAATAAATAAATAAATAAATAAATAAATAAATAAAAGATGGAGGAGAGAAGACACATCTTCAGAAAAATCTACTCAGGTGAAGATGCCTGCAATAGAAATGCATTTTTAGGGATGGAAATTTCTGGCTGGACACTGAGTGTTTCCTTGGCGAGAAAAAAGCTAAAAGGGCCAAACTGGCTGTCTGCATGAACAGTAGGAAACTCCCAGTCAGTCTCTGATGCTGCCAATCCCTTCTTCAGAGGACAAGGATTTTCATTCTACTATTAAAAATGAAGCGAGGGGTGAAAGCCCTTGTATATTAGTTCATTCTCACACTGTTATAAAGATACTACCTGAGACTGGGTCATTTATAAAGGAAGGAGGTTTAATTGGCTCACAGTTCTGCATGACTGGGGAGGCCTCAGGGGTGGAAGGCAAAGGGGGAGCAAGGCACATCTTATATGGCAGTGAGAGACAGAGAAAGTGCGAAGGGGAAACTGCCAAAAACTTTTAAAACCATCAGCTCTTATGAGAACTCCCTCACTATCATGAGAACAGCCCCCATGATCCAATCACCTCCCACCAGGTCCCTTCCTCGACACATGGGGATTACAATTTGAGATGAGATTGGGTGGGGACACAGAGCCAAACCTTATCACCTTGGAATAATAAATTGCTAATTTTTCTCTCTCTTGGGAATTGATTGATGTGAAGGAAAAGAAGAGGATTAAAACGTGAGGGCATTGAGCACCTGGGGACAGGTGTGGCAAGACAGGCCGGGGCATCAGGGATGCCTTTGGAGTTTGCTGATTTCATAAATGTGTTATGAGTTGGCCTAAAGTGCATGTGACTGAAAAGGCTGTACACTTGAGAATTTAATAGTTTTCTGGGTTGCTTTTCTAGAGTGGCTGTGGTGGGTTGACTAATAGTCTTCAAAGATTTCCAGGCCCTAATCCCTGGAATTTGTTACCTTTACCTTATATAGAAAAAGGGACTTTGTGGATGTGCTTAAATTAAGGATCTTGAGAAGGGAAGATTTTTCTGGATTGTCTAGGTGGCTGCTAAATGTAGTGAGAACAATTACTGATAAGAGGAAGGGAAAGAGAAACTGGGTTACAGACAGAAGAGAAGAAGGCCGTGTGATGAAAGCAGAGGGAATTGGAGTCAGAAGCAGAGAGAAAAGCTGCAGGCTTTGAAGATGGAGGAAGGGGCCATGAGCCAGCCGAGATATGCAAAAATATGCAGCTGCAGGGACTGGAAAAGTCAAGGAAAGAGACTTTTCCCCTGGAGTCTCTGAAGGGAGTACAGCCCTGCTAACATCTTGGTTTTGGCTGTTTACCATTTTCGACTTCTGACTTTTAAGACTGTAAGAGAATACATATGTATTGCTGTAAGCCATCAAATTTGTAGCAATTTGTTACAGCAGCCATAGGAAACTAATACATGGATGGTTTGGCTTGAATATTTGTGAGTGTGGTCCATTTTTTTGTCCTGTTCACTTCTTCTGTCATGTGAGGATATAGCAGTTTTCCCCTCCAGAATATGCAGCAACAAGGTGCCATCTTGTAACAGACAGAACAAGCCATCACCAGCCCCTGCATCTGCAGGCACGTTGATCTTGGAATTCCCAGCCTCCAGAATCATGGGAAATTTTTATTGTTTATAAATTACCTGGTCTCAGGTATTTTGTTGTAGCAACCAGAACAGACTAAGTCAATGGGCTAAGATGAAAATTTTCATCCATGGGATCCTACCTTTAAGGAGCTTTCAATTTAGGAGCTGAGATGAGATCAACAGGAATCTTTGAATGCTAACTGTGCACAGTATTATTTCCTTCCATCCTTAGCTAGCAGTGGTGTGAAGCAGTGGGAAGTAAAATGGGTTTATGCTCAGAGAGACCTGAGTCCAAGACCTGTTGCTACCATTTATCAACTGATTGACCTTGAGAGTGTTATTTCAACTCTTGAATTTCAGTGGCCACATCATAAAATGGAGCTTAAAATGCAGGCTACTGTGGACATAATGAAATAAGGGCTGTAATAAAGTCATGGCTAGCTCAGTGCCTAGTACGGTAGTATTAAATATCTCCTCTTTCTCCCCATAGATATACAAGGTATCAATGGTTCACAGTAACTGGAGACATAATTGTGAGTTAGTAAAAAAATCTAAATTTGAGGCAGTTTTGGGGAAAATGTCTCCATCTTACAGATGGGGAAATAGAGAAATTATATGATTTGCTTAGGGTCATACTACAAATCAGAGCCTGACTGCAGCTCTGGTCCTGCCAGTCAAGTGTTCCTTACTGTTAGTGAGATGTACTGTGATATGATCTAATACACTTTTCCTGGATTGTCAGTGACTGCAACCCATGACTAGTTCCTTGGCAGTTGGCTTTCCTCCCTCTCATAGATGGGAAGGGACTGAACTGGGGATTAGGCACAGAGAGAGAAATGAAAAAAAGATTTTTTTCTAAATGGACTTGGCATGGACTTTATTGACATTATGTAAAGGGAGTCTGGATTTTTAGTGATGTTACCCACTGTGGCATAAGGGATGATGGTGTCTAGAAACAGCCCTAATGATGCTGAAAGGGCAAATGCTTCATTTTTCTTGACCATAGCTGAGTTCCTTTATGCAGACCAAAAAGAAGAAGAAAAAGGAGGAGGAGAAGGAGGAAAATATAAAGAAAAACTCAAATCCTGTGGGATCTAAACCGGTGTGTGTAGTCTACATGTATGTACATACATGACTAAGGAGGTGAGTGTGTACATGCCTGTGCCCATGTGAGCGGGCATATGCACCATGCCCTCTGTTAGCTCAGACTAGAAAGCCTCAGAAAGCAGAGCCCAATACAAGGGTTTTTGTGCCAATTATTTGTTTTGGGAAGTGAATCTAGGGAACAGGAATGGGGAACTGAGAGATGGGAAACAGAGAAGGTGGGACCACCAATCCAAGGATGTGTCATCAAGCTGGTCACTGCCGTGGGTGGCTGGGCTCAGCCCCTGTGGAACCCTCTGTGGCACTGTCCAGGATGTGCCTGGGAATGGCCCACTTGAGGATGGGAGAGGCGGTCATTTTCTGGGGGCGTTCATAACTTTCGCCCTTTTAGGCTTCCTCATGATTCAGAGTGGCTGACCACATTGCTATGGGCATTTCATAGGCAAGGAGTAAAGAAGCCTGGGGACAGCAAGGAGAGAGAGAGTGGGAGAGCTCCAGCAGTCAGGGAGGCAGGGGGCAGCAAGGAGAGAGAGTGGGAGAGCTCCAGCAGGGCTCTCTGGTTACCTTTGCTTATAGTTGGTGTCTTCAGTAAAGGATGTGGTAATAGGGCAGGTAAAAAGGATGTGAGATGAGGCGCAGGAGGTGTCTGACACATCTTCCTACCAGAGGATTCCTCTTTTGTTGTTGAAACTCCAATCCTGTGGTATTATTAAAAGTATTTTCCACATGTTGAAGATCACAAGTAGAGACCTGATGGATTTTGTTTATGCTTAGGGGAATTATTTAGAATTTTCCTAAACTGAGGGCAAATAAAAGGAGTGACATTGGCCAAGGATCTATGATGCATCCTAGACTGTGCTAGAAGGAGGCATGAGGGGATATATACCATGAATATAACAAGAGTTGCTGTCCTTAAGAAAGTGTCATAACAGAGTAGGGGTGTTGCTGACTTGTGACAATCAAACGAAAGTTAAAATTTCAGCTCTTCATCTTATTAGCTGTGTGGACCTAGGATCACAACACCACTTCTCTGAGCCTCAGTTTCCTCATTGGTGAAATGAGAAAAAAAATTACTTCTTTTGAGATATACTATAATAATTGAATGATACAATGAATGTAAACTGCTTAGCCCAGTCCCTGGCACATTATATGTGTTTAAAATGGTGGTGATAAGAAGCAAGTGGGATGATATCAGCACATAGATGATTTCTGTGTATCCTGTTAAGGTCTATGTTAAAGGGAAGCAGAGTGAGGGGTGAGTGAAGGCTTCCTGAAGAAGCTTACTTCAAGATAAATAGTTGAAATAATAATACAATAAAAGATGAAATGAAATAGGCACTTTTGAGAAACATTAGAACTAGTAGCAAATTGAAAAGTCTGAATGCTTAGGAGTAAGCCTAACAAGAGAGGAACGTGATCCACATGGGAGAAAGTTTAAGGTAACAGACATACCATGTTTCTAGATGGGAAGAGACAACATTTAAAAGATGATAATTCTCAAATTATTTTATAAATCCAGTAATATACATCCTTTTTTGGCATTAGATTCATTGCTACCTCATTGGTTTTTTTGTGTGTGTGTGTGATGGAGTCTTACTGTGTTGCCCAGGCTGGAGTGCAGTGGCACGATCGCATCATCTCAGCTCACCACAACCTCCGTCTCCCAGGTTCAAGTGATTCTCCTGCCTCAGCCTCCCGAGTAGCTGGGATTACAGGCACCTGCCACTGTGCCTGGCTAATTGCTACTTCATTATTGAGAAAGAAATTTGTCGGTATCTGCCACATCACACCATTTGACCTAGCAATTTCATTTCTAGGAATCTTTTCTTCAGCAATACTTTAATGAGCATAAACATGTCCAAGGTTCATTGTGAGAGGCTGTATTAGTAGAATGTTGGAACCTGTCTGTTCTTTAAGGAACGATTGTATTGTATTACAGAATGAAATGTAATGTAATAGCAAGCAAGACTTTTGTCAGCCTATGTGTATTGACAGGGAGATTTTCTAAGGCATTGAGTCACAGAATAATAGATAGAGTATGATTCCAATTATGTAGAAAATGTAGTGTGAGTGTATGTATGTGAATGAAGAAGTAGGCCTGGATGGGCACCAATTTTCCTGGAAATTGAGCGAGATTAAATGGGGGCTTGATTTTGTTTTTCAAATGAAAGAAAATTGTGTTAGTTAATGTTTTAAAAAGGTGAGAAAGTAACAGATATATTAAACGACACTCCTAAATTCATGAAAATAGCATAGTCGTCAAGTAAAAACCTAAATGGGGTTATTCATTTCTATTTTTCTTGACTTATAGCTCAGTATTTAAAATATAGCTTTTACTCATGATCATTAAATATTGATTTTTCCATTTTTTAAAGTACTTTCAGGTTGATTTGCTTATTCATGTAAAAATCAGTGTTTGGGTGACTTACCAAGGTTTTATGTTCTTTTTTTATTCCTTGATGTTCCATCATTGTTTTTCCTTTTTCCATATATTTATTGAATACACACTTGATTTTTACATTTTACTTTATATCCTGCTGTGCTGTTTAGATGTGTTACATGACCTCTTAGTTCTACCTGTGACATCCGCGAGTCTTTTTCTTAGCTGATAGAGCCCACGCTCAAAATTTGGGGGTGTCAACTCAAGATGTTCCCCAACTGTTCTCACAGGGTCACCAGCTAGTCTCACAGATCCATGATGGTTGGAGTCAGGAGCTGCCTCCACACTTAGTCTTTTCCTGTCTTTTTGCCGTCTCCTCTAAGGTCCTGCTTAAGAACCTTGAGTCTTGTGATTCCCAGGGGAAGGTTAGAGTTGTCAGAGCTTGCTCCAAAAGACAAGCAAGTCTTTCTCCTCACGTCCTCGATGGCATTTCCTAGCATCATCTGATGGGCCATCATGCTGTTAGTTTCTCTTTGAGGAAGGGAGTGGATTGGAAGGAAAGCAAGCTGAGAGGGAAAAAGCAAACCTCTTTCTTCTACAGCTTATGAGAATGCAAAATGAAAGATGAGCAGAAGTTTGCCAGATAAAACGTAGGAAGGAGTGGGCCTGGCAGACGAGGCTGCTGGAGAGAAGAACAACCTGGGGAGGGTGTGAGGTATGAGCAGCTCCAAACGATGGAGAATGCCTGGCAGGGGCCACCTGGCCATAGTTTGTAAATACTGACTTCACAGGGTTTCTCTCCTTGCCTCAGTTTCTTCATTTATAAAATGGAAAGAATGCTAGCATACACCTCACACGATTATTGTGAGAATTAAATGAATGAACATTTCTAAAGTGCTTAAAACAGGGCCTGGTGAGTGGGATGGGCAATATAGTGTATGTATTATAATTGTGAACAAGCTGTGGCCTTTAATTTTTTTGACCATTTCTTTACATATGATTTATCTAATTAAAAATTTTTTTTCATATAATTTTTTTCTTCAGTTTCTGGAGAGAAAAGCTGTCAACTTTGTACGTTTAAAAAACACAGTGATTAGATGTAGTCTCGCTCTGTTGCCCAGGCTGGAGTGCAGTGGCGCGATCTCAGCTCACTGCAAGCTCCACCTCCCGGGTTCACGCCATTCTCCTGCCCCAGCCTGCTGGTAGCTGGGACTATGGCGCCCGCCACCATGCGCGGCTAATTGTTGGTATTTTTAGTAGAGACAGGGTTTCACAGTGTTAGCTAGGATAGTCTTGATCTCCTGACTTCGTGGTCCGCCCGCCTCGGCCTCCCAAAGTGCTGGGATTACAGGCATGAGCCACCGCGCCCGGCCAGCAGTTATTTTACAGTTGGGTTCATCTGAAGGTTGGCTGGCCTCTGAGCACATGCTCTTTTTGCTGTGTTTTCCTCATGGGAAAATCAATGGCAGTTGGCTGTCAATGGGCCTTTGAGTGGCCCTGAAGAACTTGTTGAAAAAACTCTGTTTACTATAGAGGAAAGCTGTGCTTTGGGTCCAAAGTTCCCCACAGTGTCCATCCTCCTGCCTCTGTGGGCTCTGGGTGGGCCCCATGGGTGAGGACGGTGAAGTGTAGCCTGCCAGCAGGGGTGTGCTGGTAAGCTGGCTCTGCTGGGTGGGAGTTTTGATTCTTAGCATTTGCTGATTACTGTAGTGTAAATCCTTCCACCATGAGGTCGCTGAGTGCAGAGTTGGGAAGAGATGAGCACAATCAGCTCTCATAAGTTGGCATGAGCCAGTTCAGGAAGGACATGGGCCGGATGGGAGAAACCTTATTCCCACAGCAAAGGAGCTGAGCAGGTGAGGCTTTGGGGGATGTTTTTCTGAGCAGGGAATGTCAGAGGAACCCAAAGGGAATTAACATTACCTGAGCATCTCCTGAGTACATTCTGAGCCAGGTGCTTGGCAGACATTATCTCATTTGATCTTTGTAATGACATTGTGAGTCAGCTAACTTCAGTTCCATTTTCATATGAGAAGAGAGGGCCTCCGAGGAGTTAAGTAACTTGCCCAAGGTGACACAGTGGCAGACTGGGGATTGAAACCAATAGCAATGAAAGGATAGTGACTCCTGGGATTGAAAGTAGTAGAGATAACGCTAATAAAAAAGTTATAGGTAATTCTGTATGAGTGAATCCATTTTAACTTCACCCCAACTGCGCTGACATAAAATTCATGGATTTAAGGCCCGGGAGGAGCTTTTATTTAGCTCAAACAGATAAGGAAAGTGAGCTAGAACAGTTTAATTTTGACATGAAGTAAGGCTAATATGAGAATATGTACTTGCTGCAATAGTTAGGAAGGTGCTCTGTGCTTGTGGAAGAAAGAGACTGGGAAAGGGTGATTTCACCCTCCCAGACTCACGCCCTTCAGGGAAAGAAGCAAGGGCATCTGTCTGGGGAAAACAGTGATTCTTGGAACCATGATGCAGATGAACCCACAGGAAGATGTGCATCCTTTCTTCTCAATGGGGAAGGCCTCACGAGTTCTGGGGGCATGAAGCCCAAGGAGAGGGACACTGCTTGAGGATGCTGATGAATTAAAATCTTCAGGCAAACCCTTCAGCCAGGGGTACATGCTTTCTGGTCTCCATCAAGGAAGGCCACCTTCATAAACACAGTTCTCAGCATTGTGGGACCTACTGATTTGGCTGTCACTTCTGTGCAGAGGGGATGGGGGAAAGTTTCTGGCCCTCACCTCATATTTTAGCCTTTGTTTATTAGGGAGGAGTTGAGTGGGGACATTTCAAACACAGTGTCCACCCTGCTTTATTTTCCTCTGTGAATGATTAATTAGCACCTGATTGGAGGAGGCCACATTTACTAAGGGCAGAGTTACTATGTCTTAGGGGACCTACAGGCATGCTTCTTGTCATGTCCTATGTCCACAGGCAGTGCGATTCCTCTCTCTGCAAGTTCACCTGGGCAGAGCCTGCTTCCTCAGCTTTGGGCCACTTCAGTCTTTTCTCCACCCCAGATGTTTAAGTGGGTACGTGAACTTAGGGCTATTTGTTGGGACTTGATTATTTAAAGGGTGAAGACATAAAATAGGTGCTCAGTGGAGATGAATAGAATTAGTGTTTTTCCTACCATACTGCCTTCTGGTGGTATTGCATATCCTCCTATAGAATGTGCTCTTGTGCTGTTAATATAAGTTTCACTCATGCATTCATTCTTTAATGCATTTATCAACAAATATTTATATGCCAAGACTCTGCTGAACTATTAAAGATCTCGGAGGCAGGGCCCCTTACTCTTCTCTTCCATCTCCCACAAGCCCTAACTCACAGCTGGTTACACAGGATATGCAGGAAAGAGTTATGGTACCTCCTGAGCTTCAGATTCTGGAGTCCTGTGGAGTTAATCCAGGCCCCTCAGGGTCCTCAGATGCCCAGTTAACAGGCTCTGAACCTGTGGTGTCAGATCACATGTACTTCAGCCCTCCACCACTTCAGGTGTTAGATTGGATTATGAGTCTCTGGGATTTCAAAATAGTCAGGCTTAATGACCTAGTTCTGACTCATGTCTATAAAATTCAGGGAACCTTAGCTAAGCCAGTTGAAATCCATGGAGAAATGGGGTCTCAGAGCTGCACAGGGGAGGAGAAAAGGACCCAGAACGCAGCTGCCTCTGCTCTGGCAGACCCAGGGGTCTGAGCTAATGCAGCAAGGAGGGAGCCAGGCAACCATACCTTAGTGATGGGTGAGCCACGCTGTCTCCATGGGCAGAGTAAGGAGCATTTACTGGATGGAGCAGGAAGTCATTTTCTTTCCAATGAAAGGGCAACCGTTCAAGTGGAAAGAAGAAGAGAATTATTAGCATGTGAAGTCTTCAGCTTCTTGAGGCAGAACGGCAGGAAATGGTTGCCTGGGGAACCCCTGCAGCTCAGGCTCATCTGAGGTGGGTCAGAGAATTGAGTTCAAACTCTGGGCTGGCCATTTCGCGGCTTTATGACATTGAGCAGCCATGTAATCTCTCTGAATTCAGTTGTCTTTTCTCTAAAGTGGGGAGTAAGAACACCTCTTTGTGGGTTATTGTGAGGACTTTAGGGTGATATTTTTGAAGTATCCTGTACAAGATAGGCACTTGGTAAATGCTGATCTTCCTCTTTCCATCTGCAGTGAACATCATTTCTGTGGTAGCTGGTCACCAAAGATGGGCTTCAGTGAGCCAGGCCTCCCAACATTCACACTCTGGAACCTGGGCTAGCTCTAACCAACAGAATGCAGTGCAAATGATACTGTGTAATTTCAAGGCTCTGTTGCTAGGAGCTGAAGCCTTGCAGCTTCTCCTGATCCTCTTGGAAGGCTTGCTCTTGGAATGCCCCTTTCAGAAGCCAACTGCCATCATCATACGAAGAGGACACGTTTAGGCACTATGGTTGAGAGCCCCAGCTGAGTGCCTAGGCACATGCCAGCATCAACTGTCAGTCAGTCTGTGATTGTGATTGTGAATGAGGGCACATCTCCACATCTCTGAGTCTCCATATCCAGTCCAGTCAAGCCTTCAGATGGCTCCAGCCACAGGCACTATCTGACTGTTGCCACATGAGAGACCCCAAGTGACCACCATTCAGTCAGCCCACAGAACCAAGGTGGTATATGTATGTTTCTGTTTTAAGCACTATGTTTTGAATTGGTTTGTTGAGCGGTAACAAGTGGAACCTTCAATAGCCAACAATTATTTTTGTGTGGCAATTCCACCATTACTGATTTATTTCTATGGGTTAGACATTAACCTACTTGGAATTCCCCTTTTAGAATGCAAGGTCCTTTTACCCTAGATTTTGCTGGGATTGTGTTTCAGTATTGTCTGAAGAAAGAAGACAGGTGGAGAAGACAGCTTGGGGATTCTGAAGCTGAGCTCTGTGATGGGTCCAGTACCTGGCCTGAGTGCCCCAGCTCAATTCTCAGGCTCACAGGAGGATGCCACAGGTCCTGAGTTGCCTGTGGTGAACCCAGTGCTCTGAAGTTGTGTTCACTAATCTTACCCAGAACCCGTGAAGCAGAGAGGATTACACCCATTTTATAGATGAGTAAATGGAGACTCAGAGATGTGGAGATGTGTCCTCATTCACAATCACAGAGCCAGTGAGAGCAGGGCCAGGCTATGTCCATTTCTGCCTGATTCTGAAGCTGGGTCTCTTTATGTTGAGACTTTTGGGGTATTTCTGGTAGTAGTTCTTTTCCCTATCCTGAGAGCCACGCTTTGGACCAGAGGCCTGCTACATGTTTAGATGGTGGAGGTGGGGCAGTTTTCCCCAGAGGGCCATAAGCAGAGTGTGTTGTCCATCCCCTCAGAGGCCTGTGGTTTCAGAGCAAGGTCAAGGGTCTTCCCTTTGCTAAACCTCCAATCTCTGAGTATGAGTCGCTATTCTCATTGAAGCCCTGATTTTTTGGGAGATAGGTCAGAAGCCCATGTGTAGCTGGGTCAGGTGACTATTGGGTAGCCGCTGGGAGGGTCTGAGTACTTCTGTCTGACTGCTGTGCAGCTCCATCCACTCCCATCACACATAGCCTGTTGCTGTCTCCAGGATCCCATGCACGTTTCAGGCCTCTTCACCAACAGGGCAAATGAACTTGGAGAGATTAAAGTGGAAAAAGTCTGGGCATCTCCTCTCCTCAAGACAGAAACTCACATTTTCCTGTTAGCAGCCTCTCAACATGCCAGCTTTATCTTAAAGAAACTAATAAGATGTGCTGTAGCCAAAACAGCTTTTTGACATAAACCTGCTATCAGATGGCCTGTCAGTCACTCTCTGACTACCTGCCTAGCTTTCTACACAGATGGCACCTGTCTTAAATTCAGGAACAACACCATTGTCCAAAGTCAGGCCTCAGGGCTGGGCTGGACTCAGGAAAGCCATAGGTCACTGTGGGAGAGGGAAGGGCCTGGTTCACCCAAGGGCAGAGTGGAGGACTGCCCGTGCTGTGAGCTTTCAGGTGAGGAGGGGAATTGGAGAGCTGCTCTAGAACAACCCCTCGTGGGGCAGGCATGTCACCAGGCACTTGTCAAACACCACATCCTTTATTTCTCATGACATCTCTATAGGATGAGCATTACGACTCCTGCTTACAGATTACAAAACCAAGGCTCAGAGATATTAGGTGACTAAGATTTTCTTTATTCATTCACTCACTCATTCAATAACTCAGTAACTATTTACTATCTTAGTTTGGGTTCCCTCGAAGCAGAGTCTAATGCAAGTATTTGGGTGCATCCGATGTATTGAGGGGGTATTTTCAGAAAATTCTAGTAAGGAAGTGAAGGAAGCAGGATGGGCAGGGGAAAGAGCTGAGCAAGGATGAGATCTTGAGTGTAGTCTGACCTTGCTGTGAATCACAGGGGCTCCAGAGCATAAATAGCACCACAGAGCTGCCCCACCTTGAGATAACGGGGCTGTGCTCTCATACCCCTGTATTAGTTGGCCAGTGGTCCCCTGAGGTGGTGCTGTACCTCCCTCTGTGTCTCTGGGTGAAGCAGCTCCTGTGAGTGAAAGATGATTCTCTGGAGAAGGCCACATGTGTAAACCTGTAGCACCAACTCTCACGCAGGAGCTGGGGCCTGGGTGTAACCTGATACTGTAAGCATGACCAGCCATCTTGATTTGCTCAGGACCAAGGGATTCCTGGGATGTGTGGGCACCAACAGTATCTACTACATTGACCGAAGGTCTTGATAAAAGTTTTCTCAAGAAAACTCTTCTTGGTCATGGAGATACAGAGGTTAGTGGTGGGAAGATATGGTCCCTGTCCTCAAGGGCCCACAGTCTAGCTGAGGAGATGATGATGGCTGCACTGCGTGGAAAGAGGCACTTATGGCCCTAAGAATTCAGAGAAGGACCCTCACCCAGTGTGGCGGGGTGGAACATGGGGAGTGAGGCGAGATTTTCCAGAGAAGGTAATGCCCAATAAGAATGCGAAAAAGAAGAGGGACTTAGCTGGGTGAAGAAGTTGGGAGAGGAAGGGAAGGGTGACATTCGAATTATGGAAATTACAGATTTAAAAGATCAAAACTTAACTACAGAAATATGATGAGATGTACAAGGGTGTACCTGACATGTGTTAGTTATCTAATGTTGAGGAACACATTACCCTAATGCTTGGTGACTTAAAATAACAAACATTCTTTTTTTTTTTTTAATTATACTTTAAGTTCTAGGGTACATGTGCATAATGTGCAGGTTTGTTACATATGTATACTTGTGCCATATTGGTGTGCTGCACCCATCAACTCGTCAGCACCC